>NC_035433.2:24932662-25220162 GCF_002127325.2 Helianthus annuus
CAATTAACATAATTCCAACAAATCGGTTAGCATAATATCGATCAAACAGGGATTCCGAACATCAAATCTTATGAACCCTAATCATAATTCAAAGCATAACAATAACTAACAATTCATTGATTTGGTCCAATTTATAGATATACACCCGGTTGCACATGATCACCCTTATCATCACATGAATCAATCCGAAAGCATATAGTATAACATCATTTTAATTAACAACCATGCAACACCATTTACAAACAATCACATACGGTTCTTGGCATAACATCACTAATGTAACCCTAACCGGTTTAGTCTAAGCATAGAAACATATCATAGAACAAGCATATGCGTAAATAACACATTAGGTATCAATCACTATGGAAGCAACAGAGGTAATTACTAACCGGTTAGATTCCAACGAAGATAGAGTGATTCGAAAACAAGAAGATCTTCGGTTGCCAAGAGTTGTTGCCGTCGGGTTGAGAGAAAGAATGAGAGGACACTAGGGTTTTGTGTGTGTATGAGTGTTGTAACAAGTGAGGAGTATACTCTAACCCCTAATGTTATTCGTATGAGTGTAGTGGGCCGAATCCCCTTAATGGGTTGCCTATGTTCCGAAAACAAGAGGTGCGGCCCAAAGTGGCTTGTGCGGTCGTGCATCATGTTGTGCGATCGGGTCTTTCATATACATACATATATTTACACAAAGTACGTATCAAATATATCATTCATTAACTCAATCATATAGCTTCACATAAACACGTAATGTTACACAAAGTGGGTTTGAAATACGAGTTGTCACAATTTATCTCAAATCTGCTCATTGGAAGCTCTCACACTTGTTGAAGGCTCCACTCTTCAGTTTTCTTTGTTTTCTTCCAAGCTTGGACCCTTTGTAAGTGATCTTTCATGCTTGGTTATGTATTCAAGCAAGAAAGTCAAACACTGTTTGATTTTCTACTTTGACCATGAATTGGTCACGACAAAGTTCGTTTGAACTTTGCAACGTGAGCCTAATCACGATGGTTATAGTCCCTTGTGAATACCTACTGATTACCACGTTGATTAGTCGAAGTGACGAGTCAAGTTTCAGTCAAAATGCACGATTATGTGCATTTTGCGACGAAACTATTTTCGGGTATCAAAACACTTTGTTTTGATATCAAATCAGTTTATTTAAACAAGTTTTAACATGTTTAACTCGTCACTTTTAGTCTAGTGCTTGTATAGGGTCGTAAGTCAAGCGGTCTTGACAGCCGCTTAGACTTTCGAACCCGACCCGTTTGGTCGATCGTTAGGATCCGACCAAACATACTTTGTGACCATAGTTGTATAGGGAATAACCTT
The DNA here is from genome assembly GCF_002127325.2 of Helianthus annuus. NCBI lineage: Eukaryota > Viridiplantae > Streptophyta > Magnoliopsida > Asterales > Asteraceae > Helianthus > Helianthus annuus. Next base: position 24,933,995 of record NC_035433.2, read on the forward strand.
CCGAGGTTATACCTTATAATCACTTAGTTTAATTAGTTGTATGATAGGTAGTTTATATGCCTTAGGTAAATGACCAAAATGCCCTTTTCATGCATAATTTGAATTTAAGCATATGTAACTTATTTTTTGACACTTAAACTGATTATGCAACATATTTAAACATGCTAGGGCGTATAATACTTGTCATAGGACCAGTTAGGCGTCTCGAACGCGCATTCACGCGAATGACGCGTTAAATTAGCGCAGACTACCTTAACGGGTCATAACGGGTCGTAAGCACTTAGGATAGGTTCTGAATCAGAATGTAGGCTTTGTTAAACCATATCACATGAGTTTCAATACTCATTTGGCTTACGAGACCTCATTCTACACGATCTCCCGATTTAGGTGTCGTTTTAATTAACATAGTGATCCGATACTAGGTGCCACTTGATTCCTTGATTGCCAAGCTTTGTTAGTTTACTTAAATCGAGGATACCTTGCAATCTCAAGTGAGTACATAGTTCCTCTATTTAACTGTTTTCAATTTTTTGGGGTGATTCATATGTGTTAAACGATTTCGATGTGTGCAAAAACGAATACCATGGTTTGTATTAAACACAATGATTTCGTTAATGTGAACGAACTTGTTGGGATGTAATTACATAACGAATGACATTCATTAACAATGATCAAGCCGACCAGTAGTACGTTATGGTACCATAGGATCTGACAAATCCCGTTATCGGACTATCACCATGGTTATGTATGGGGATAATGTGGGTAACGACAAAACCTGATGAATGTTAACTTACCCTTTGGTGGTTTGTTAATACGAGTTGTACGATGGACGAGTCACGAAGGTTTGAATGTATTCAAGGAGACGACCAAAAGTTAGTTTTCACAATTAAAATACGAACGATTTGAACGATTGAACGACTTGAACGATTGAACGATTTGAACGATTGAACGATTGAATGATTTGAACGATTTAAACAAGTAAATGAATTGAACGAATGATTGACAACTCGAACGGATAGAAGGATTTTTGAACGATTGATTTTTGGTAGATAACGGGATGGGTGTAATGTGATAAAAGCATGGTAGATACGCCGCTGGTACTTCTTATATATAAGTGCTTTTCATATTACATTCCGTGGCATTATTTAGTTCACTTGGACGAACGATTTTAAACGATGAAACGCAACGATGTTTACTATACGATATAAACCACATGAGTCCTACTTCAAGAATGATTTAGAATTTGGTTCACAAAAGCAAATGTTTTAGTCTAGATTCATGGCAACGAGGTTTTATAAACAATAACCAACTTGTTTTGAGTTGGTTAATCATATTGCAATAATAAGCACATTTCAAAACGAGGTTTTCTATTATTAACTCTTGTAGTCATACGAGTTATTGCAAAATGATTACAAGCCATGAATCTGACATGCTCACAAAATCTATGTGCTTGCCGGCATTTTTATGCTGACTCTATTTTCACGTATGTTTCAGGTGGTGTTTGATGATTTTGATTGCGACTAGGATGCATGCTCACATAGGATCGGACTAGGCCTTAGTGACTTAATAATGATGATAGACAATATGTGAACTTGTTTGTTTTACTTTAAGACAACGTTAAATATCCAATAAATCAATAAAACGAAACTTTAATCCATGTGTTGTGAAACAATAATTCTGTCGCTCCACTCCCTGACGTTTCCGCCGCAGTTTCATTGTTTTGACGCGGTCGGGGTGTGACAAGAACCGGGTAAGATGGGGTATATGATATGTCAAACAAGTGACAGAATTCCCTAAATAGTATCATGACCGGATGTCTGACTTGTTTTTGGAAACATGAATCTATTAAATACATTGACCTTATGAATGGTATGTATATTACATTATGTGAAATATATGATTGTATAGATATGTATATCTATAAGGAAATCCAAAGGGCATGATAATTGACAATTAGGAATGAATCACGAACAGGTGTGTCAATGATATTTTTTGATTTCTTTATCAGGAATCTCTCGTATACATCTATAATTCCGATATCGAAAACTATTCCATTGTGATCATCCGTCTCGTAACTCCTGCAACAAGATGAACAACGTAAACCCTTTAAGTTGGGACGCCATCAAAAGTATAAGATTCCCCTTGCGTTACCTTAGATTATTGACGCATTAGGAAACCTGTAACTAAAAGTTGTGCTAGGCACAAACGTCTAAAAAAAGCTTACGCTATTGAGAGTAATTTTACTTTCATTAAGAAATCTTGAGAAGAAGAGAGTAACCTTCGACTAGATGTACGTACCAAGACTTTCATCACCTATAATCCTACTAAGATGACCAGTAATAAAGAAGCTGTTACGATAATACATGGGCTGCAAAGGACTAAAGTTGTCCAAACCATTAGAATATATGTTAAGAAGAATGAAGTAATGTATGCTTCAAAATTTAGATATTAAGATAGTGAGACCCGAGCTTCAAAGCAGATGATTAAGACATATCCCATAAAATGGAAAGAATGAAAAGAACTGACAGAAAGGAAATTCTGTCTACTTCATAAAAAAAGGAACAAATGGAAACGATGATTCTGGAGGTGATTGCTTAATTAGGTTGAGATTCGCAAGCCAACCAGAGAAGTGAACACAAGGAGACAAGACAGACCAGCCGACAAAGTTCGTCTCTGTGATGAAAGCTGCAAGTTATGCACAGAAGTAAGACATAGCATATATAGTCTCGGAGTTCATTAACACTAGAGGCATGGAACTGAAAGAAATTCCGACCGACGTTTTCCCAGAGGATCTACTTGGACTATCACCCGATCATGAGGAGAAACTCAGAATTCATCTGAGACTAGGAACAACACCGATTGTTATATCACAAAGTTAAGACTAATGTAGTAGTTGATGCTTTAAGTCATAAGTTTCATAAGAAGCCGAAACAAGTACGTGCTCTTAGATTAAATTGCGGATAGATTTAATGAAACAATTAAAGAGTACCCAAGAAACAGCAATCAAGGATGATGCTGAAAGGATTATAAAGGAGTAAGGAAGGAATCAGAAAAAAAGGGAACTGACGGAATTTGGAAATTCCATAAGAAAGGAATTTGGATACCTATCTAAGGAAACATACATAATTCTTAGGAAAACTCATAAAACTAAGTATATATGCATCGTTGAAGTAATAAGGGGTATCAATGTTTGAATAAGAATTGCGGATAGATAGGAATGAAGAAGGATGTAGCAAGTTACAAGTATTTAATTCATTTTCAAGTTAAAAACTAAACATTAGAACCCTTTAGGTTTACTCAACGATAAAGATATCAGTATGGAAATGAGATTGATAACAATGGATATTGTTACCGAATTACCCAAAATAAGAAAATGTAACGACACAATCTGGGAGATTGTGGATCGACTAACCAAGTCAGTTAAATCTCTACCAAATGAGGGAAACCCTTTAGTATAAAACGCTTAGTTAAGTTGTGCGGGGACGAAATAGTCTCATTACATATAATCCCATTATCCATTGTATTTAAATCAAGATAGTTATTTCACTTCTCATTTCTGGGAAAATTTTAACCTGACTTATTTTAAGCAGTGTGAAAGAACACCACAAACATAGAAGGACATGCTAAGTACATGTGCGATAAATATTGATGACAGTAGGGCTATCATTTATTACTCATAATATTTTTTAATAATTGGCCTACAAGTATTAGTGTTACCCGTTTGAAGTACCTCATGGATGAAGGTACCATCTAGTTTATTGGGCATAAATATGAGAAAAGCAATTATCAGGCCATAAGATGGGCAAACTATTAGAATTTCAAAACAGAATAAGAATGATACTAAAAGTCTCTTCGTGAAAAAGGAATAGTCCGATGTGGCAAGAAAGAAAAGCTAAGTCTAAAATTTGTTGAACCATTTGGAATCATTAAATAAATTGGATTAGTAGCTTATCAGCTAGAATTACCAGAAGAAATGACAGGAATACATGTTGTGTTTCACATATGCAACTTAAGGAACACCTAGCTGATAAATCTTTACTTGTACCTCTTCAAGATATAGAGGTAAATAAAAATTTAAGTGCATTGAAAGATCTTACAAGTCAAAATCTCAAAGCATGGAAAATGGTTCTGGTCAAAGTAAAGTGGAATTCAAAGCAAGGACCAGAGTATACTTGGAAACTAGGATTAGTATCAAAGTAAGAGTATTCCTCCAAATTTCCGTAAATATCGAGGACGAGATTTGAAACAAGGTGGGGAGGATGTAACAACCCTTAAGAAACACCCTAGAACGAGCCTTGATTGAAACCCTAAACGCGTACGATGAAAACCGAAATAAAAAATCAAATAAAAATGAAATTTTGTCCTGTTGCGGGCCACGACCAAATAGAGGAGGTCTCTCACGGCGCGTGAGAGACTCGTTTCAATCCAGACACGTGTTACGCTACGTGTCACACACGTGTCAGACCTACTCGATGAGCAGCCAACCCTACGCATAGATGGGACTTCCTCGCGGGACACGAGAGAGAGAGAGAAGGGGCTCGCGTGGCGCGAGTGAGTCCCCGAATCAGCCTATATATTGAGGCTTTCAGCTTCATTTCAAAACGTTCATCATTTCTTTCTCTCTCAAATTTCTTGCAGGCGAAAACTATCGGGAATAATACCCCTAAACCCCGAAACTCTGCCTGTTATTAGGGTAATAAATCTAATCACTGGTATGATATTTTATTCAATCGATTGAAACCGATCCAATGGATGTTTAAGTACTGCCCGTATACGGCTATACTTTGTCATTCGTTGTGGGTTATGATCTCGTGATTATCGTTAAATTTGAATTAGGTTAATACGCTAATACGAGTTTCATTGTATCTAGAAATTAGAACTCATAACCAGGGAGTTGTTAAACTAGAATACTTAGCGATTAAGTTAACTTAGTAGTTAAATAAACTTAATGGTTAAGTAAACTTAGTAGTTAAGTAAACTTAATGGTTAAGTAAAACTTAGCGGTTAAGAAACCTTAATAGATAAGTAAAACTTAACAGCTAAGTAAGATTAAGTTAATTAATTAATTAATTAATAAGCTAAGTAAGATTAATTAATCAGCTAACTAAGTTAACCATTTAAACACTTAACTAAAGTTAAATAGTTAAAGTTTAACAACAAGATATATATGAGGTAGATAATATCTAAATAGGTATATATGGGGTAGGTATTATCTAAGGAAAATATTATCTAAGGAAAATATCATCTAAGTAAAATAATATATAGGGAAGGTTCAACTGAGGAAGGTTTAATCAAGACTATATGCTAACAAGGTGAGTCATTCTATTTTTTATCAAAGTGCTTTCCAAAACCCTAAATGTTTTCCAGTTTTAATTACAGGGATTAAGTCTTTGTTATCTTAGATTACTGACAGTACGTGGGGTTTTGTATACATTGCTTATCTAGCGTCACTTTTAGGTAAACAGACCTAAATAGTGATAACGTCACTTTCTGGGTGAACGGACCCATTAGTGATATGACCACAATCACAGATCCGGTCGAGTGACAACTCGGTTAGATAATTATAAGATAGAAGCAATTGTAATCGCTCTTAATACCGTAAATTATAACAAATATGTTTTTGTAAAACTGAATGAACTCACCAGTATTTCCTGGTGACCAAATGTTTTTATAACGCATTTCAGGTGATTACGGTAGATTGGAATAAGAGTTGTGAGACGACACCGAACGGCTTAAAGAAGTGGCTTATTTTATCAAATGAGTTAAATTAAATATTATTTTTATGTATTCGGGGTTATCCCTTATTGAAGCTATCTTTGTAACACATGAGTTTATTACCATCTGTTTAATAAATAAAAATCTGGTGTTTCAAAATTCTGATATTTTTCCTAACTCACGTTCCTGATGAAATTTTCCGCTGCAATATTTTCAAAATAACCACCGGTACCACTTGATTGCTCATGGCTCCCGCGCCCAAGGCAGGGTCGGGGGTCGTGACACTAAGACTACCCGGAGTGGTGGGTAAAGGCAAGGGGTATATCCCGCTACGTATCGGCCACCTAGGCAGTGGGGGTTTGCCTTCCAAAACCTCCAAACCATGTGGTGGTGGGCAAGGACAAATGGCATGAGATTTTTTTTCTTTTGAAAACAACCCCAAGTCAAAGCCAAATTAAGCAACAAAATACCCCTAACACTCGTGAGGTTTCTGCTGCCCAAGGGGCAACACTCTCCAATCCAATTCAAGGGATGGTGTTTGGGGCATGGAGAGTGTGACATCCCATACTTTCAGGTTAACTCTGTTAACCTTCTCCGATAAATCTATACGATTTACACTCATAAACATAGTTACATTACGTGCAATTATAATTAACATGCAAGTTTTAACACACGATATAGTTCGTACATATATATAAATATCACACGAGTGGTATGTGTAACAACTCTCACTAAAATTAATACTTAGTGTGTTAATTATCTATTAAGAAAACCCTAATTAAGGAACCCAAGTATTTCCGCATAAACCCTAAAATTTTTAGAACAATCGGAATTAAGATTAGGGCCCCTAAAACTCAGGGGGGTAAACCCTAATTGATAGTTATCATCAAAACTCGCTGTCTAAATTGAATTTATTGAAACTGTCGACTCACCTGAGCTAGTTGGACACGTACCTACCCTACCCTAAAAATGACATCCCAGGCGATACGCGGGAGGAGCCACGAATTCTTCCGCGACACGTGGGAGATACAAATTTTGGGTATAAATAGAGGGCCTTGGGACTTGAATTCTGACACTGAAACGACGTCCAAAATTCTCTGTAACCATCGAGTTATAGCGAATATCGTTCACAACACACACCGATCACGAAGTGCTGCCGCAATCAGGGTAATAACTCGATCGCTATTACGATTCAACGTCCGATCGATTATAACTATCCAACGATTGTCCGAGTGCTGCTCAAATTGAGCTTGTACTTTGATTATTCATCGTGATTTCGACTTGAATATTTGAGTGCTGTTCGAATTCGGACTATGCTCTGTTATTCGTTGTGAATCCGATTGAATTATTAAGTATCGCACTTGTTAATCGATGTGAAGGTTTGATCTCGTGAATTGACGTAACTGCTGAATTAGTTACTAACCCGGTTGTGTGTGTGTATTATTATTTAAATTAGGTTTAATCAAGGCAAATCAGTAGGCTTATATCTTGCTCGTTAAATCTGCAATGTGAGTCATTCCTCTTTTATAAACTCTTTTCTCACAGTTTGTGAGCCAACTGTTTTACAATACTCCAAATTATTTTCAAAGTGTTATAATTACAGGGATTAAGTCGTGGTTATCTTAACCGCTGGTTAGTGGGGTATTGTGCACATTACTAATTTCTCACCGTTAGGCAATAAGCCCTAACATGGGTTAGGCTAATAAGACCTAACAGTGACAAAACGTCACTAATTGGGTGACTGGACCCAATAGTGGTATGACCATCGTCACACGGGTGGCAAGACCAGATATTAATTAAGATACTGCCATAGTAATCGCTCTTATGCTGTAATTTATAACTATGTGTCATTTTTATCAAAATGAATGATTCACTCAGTATTTCCCCGCTGACAAAACCTTTTTACAACATGTTTCAGGTGACCTACTGAGTTAAGTACACGTGCTACGGAGCACTAACAAGCTTGAAGTGGTGGCTCAAATGAATAAATAAACATGTTTGTAAAATAATGAAATTATGATATTTACGGGGTTTATCCTAAATATAAATAAATAATACTCGGGCATTTTTCAAAAGTAAAAACGATCCTGTTAACACTTCCGCTATAAAAATAAATACCACGGAATTTTCTGTCCCGCGGCTCCCGAAACGGGTCAAACTGGGTCGGGGGCCGTGACAGAAAAAGGTGGTATCAGAGCCACTGATCAAGCCACTGATTTAAGCCTGTTAAGTCTTTAGAAAATACTTAAAATTTCCAACTGTCATTCTGTGAATATATGTTTTATTATCTGACTAATTGGGTATAGTATGAGCAGAACTTTATATGCTAGCCAATGTAGCAAATAATGCAATTCTTGACCTAAATTTTAGTACCTTTATTATCCAAAAGTCTAGAAGTCTTATTCAGTAAATAAATAAACTTACAAATAAAACCTAGGGTATTTTAAATTTTAGTTGTCTTGGTAGTTAAACAGTATGAAATGATATTTCAAAGTTTTCTATCAAATTTGCTATAACTTCTGACTTAGTAATTATGTTATGTTAAACAGCATGAGTAATTTGTCTGATGCCCTTCAGAACTTAAATCTCTATCCAGTAAGAATAGCAGTTTCCAGAGATTTCAATAGGTATATAGCAGACAGAGAAGAACCTATAGAATTCAACGCTGTATCTCTCGAAAAACCCACGCCTAAGAAAATAGAAATTGGGGAAAACTCTAGACAAATTGAGAAATTACCATCTCAGGAAGAATTAGATTTTATATTGACCAACTATTGTACCATTAAGCCTGATAATGAAATACAACTGCCAATAAATGTAGAACCAGCTATTCCAAAACCTTCAACCCACTCGCGACCTTTCAAAATAGACGAATGGTTGACCAATGAAATACAGTTACAAAACAATCCCTATAAGCTTTTTCCTCAGTTCGATCCAGAACCAAAATCCACCAATAAGTAACGAGAATATAGCTAGAATCCGCCACTTTGACTAAGAACTAATGAATATTGGGAATAAGATCTAAGAAATTGAGGAATAGATCTCCTAAGAGGAAACACCGTTATTAGAATATCAGTTACCAAAGAATAGGAGATTTATGGAACAGGGATTGTGTAATAATAGTCAAAATCAGTCTGTAAAATTTTTACGAATAAAATTTTGTAAGATAATGGTGTATAATAAGGCATATTATTATTTCGAGAAATCAATAGTTTGGCTATATAAAACTATATAATAATTTTGTGTATACTTGTTATTTATTTGATACTAATACAATTATATATATATATATATATATATAATTAATTATCAGATGGAAAACGCAAATAATGAACCAGTTAATGAAGTTAATCAATTCGAGCATCAATCAGGGGATCAATATAGGACTAGGCAGGATATAGAAAATATTGTTGCTCAAGGGATAGCTAACACTATTCCAACAATGATAGCTCAAGGGATAGCCAACGCTATTCCAGCAATCATTGCTGCTGTTAAAAATCCAATAGAACCACAGCAAATCATTCCTAGCAAACGTATTTCTGAAGATAACTTCAGTAATAGCGTAAATGGAGGCAATGATCATGTTAATCATGATAAGGAACTAGGACAAGCTCCGCTCTCTAAGAAAAAGAAAGCTACAACGCCTGGTTGCACTTACAAGGAGTTCCTTGCCTGTAAACCTGTAGAGTTCGCAGGCAATGAAGGGGCAACTGCAGCACTGCGTTGGTTAGAGAAAACTGAGGCAGTGATCAGAATAAGTAAATGTGTTGAGGAAGATAAGGTTATGTACGCTTCACACCTTTTCAAGGAAGAAGCGTTAGAATGGTGGAATACAGTGTTACAAGCTAAAGGAAGTGAAGTAGCCTATACCATGAGTTGGGAAGAATTTAAGCAAATAATAGAAAGAAAATTCTGTCCCGAATATGAAAAAGAGCAGATGGCGAATAAGTTTTTAAGTCACCGAATGGTAGATGTAGATTGTCGAGGGTATACTTCAAAATTCTTTGAGTATGCCAGAATTGTACCTACTTTGGCTTCGCCGGAACCGGTACTCATCTCTCGCTATATCTGGGGTTTGATTAGTGAGATTCGTGACATTGTCAAAGCTGCGAGACCCCACACGATTGACGATGCGGTAGAATTAGCTAACACTCTAACTGACGGATTGGTACGCACTCGGGAAGAAAATAGGAGGAAGGATTTAGCCCAGAAAATTTCCCAAGAATTTCATATAGGTAATAGTAACAATTTCAAGAAAAGAGAAAACGGGCGATTTTCCACTATCCCATTTTGCAATACCTGCAAGGGAAAACATTTTGGAAAATGCAGAGGATGCTGCAATTACTGCAAAATTCCAGGACATCAAGAAGAAGACTGCAGGAAAAAGAAGGCAATAACTTGCTACAATTGTGGAGAACCCGGACATTTCAGAACAAGCTGCCCGAAATTAGGCAATCCAGTAAACGAAAAGACGAAACCTGCAGAAGGGACTACCAAGAAAAACGCAAGAGCTTTTCAATTAACTACTCAGGAAGCTGAACTAATTCCTGACATCATAATTGGTACGTTTTATTTCACAAACATTTATGCAAGTATTATTTGACTCTGGTGCAAACCAAAGTTTTATAAATACTTCATTCTGTCAAACTCTTAACCTGTCATTAATCAAACTTAGGCAAATCTTTACAGTCGAAATAGGCAAAAAGGAAAATATAGAACTCTCAGGTCATAGAATTTTTCGCCAATCTAATTCCTATGAAATTAGCCGAGTTTGATGTTGTGTTAGAAATAGATTGAGTAGTAACCAACCCTGCTCGAATTCTCTGTAATAAGAACTTTATAGAAAATCCAGGCACCCGCCGGAGAAGTATTTATGATTACAGGAAATAAACTACGTAAGGTCACATGATGAATCATGAAGGTATTCACTTAGATCCTGCTAAGATAGCAGCAAATCACTAAAATGGAAGATTTCGCAATCCCTAAATGGAAATTAGGAATCTTGTAAATTTAGCCAGATACTATAGGCAGTTTATTAAGGATTCTCTTAGATAGATATATCCTTAACTAAGCTAAAACAGTTAATTCTAAATAAGAACTTAAAGAAAAAGAAGCCTCTAGCATAAATTAACAAATATTCCAATCCTAGCCTTACCAGAAGGAACATAAGATTTTAAAAGTATACGGTGATGCTTCAAAGCTAGAAATTGGATGTATGGTAATGCAACACAAAAAGGTAATTGTGTATGCATTAAGGCAATTGCAAAAGCACGAAGAAAGCCATACCACTTGTAAACTTAAAAAAATTAGAAGCCACAAGTTACCCTTAAGATTAGGAAACATAATCTAAGTAAGTTTACTATCCATATGGGTCATAAGAATTTAAGATATATATTGGAGCAACAAAAATTAAACATGAGGAAAAGGAAATCCTCAGTGACTACGACTGTGATATTCAGTATCACGAAGAAAAGGCTGAAGACGGTTAAAAGAATTATACAAATAATAAACAAGAGTCGTCGAAGTTCGAGTTGGAGACAAAATGCTATTGAAAGTATTTTCTTGGAAAGGAATTTATAAATTCGGTAAGAAAAGAAGCTAAGTCTAAGATACGTAGAGCCATTCCCAGTGATCCAACGGATAGGACCAGTAGCTTATCATTTACAACTACCAGAAGAATTAGCTGGAGTACATGATGTATTTCATGTATCCAATCTCAAGAAATGTTTATCAGACGAATTCCTGGTAGTACCTCTTCAAGATGTAGAGGTAAATAAAAAGCTGAATCTGTAGAGAAACCACTACAAATTGAAGATAGAAAGATCAAGTTTCTCAAAACCCAAACGATTAGTGTTAGTTCAAGTAAAGTGGGATTCAAAGATAGGACCCTAATACACTTGCAAACGGGAATCAGAAGAGAAGAGAAAGTATCCTCAACTATTCCAATAAATCTCGAGGACGAGATTTTTCTTAAGGTGGGGAGGATGTAACAACTCTCACTAAAATTAATACTTAGTGTGTTAATTATCTATTAAGGAAACCCTAATTAAGGAACCCAAGTATTTCCGCATAAACCCTAAAATTTTTAGAACAATCGGAATAAGGATTAGGGCCCCTAAAACTCAAGGGGGTAAACGCTAATTGATAGTTATCATCAAAACTCGCTGTCTAAATTGAATTTATTGAAACTGTCGACTCACCTGAGCTAGTTGGACACGTACCTACCCTACCCTAAAAATGACATCCCAGGCGATACGCGGGAGGAGCCACGAATTCTTCCGCGACACGCGGGAGATACAAATTTTGGGTATAAATAGAGGGCCTTGGGACTTGAATTCTGACACTGAAACGACGTCCAAAATTCTCTGTAACCATCGAGTTATAGCGAATATCGTTCACAACACACACCGATCACGAAGTGCTGCCGCAATCAGGGTAATAACTCGATCGCTATTACGATTCAACGTCCGATCGATTATAACTATCCAACGATTGTCCGAGTGCTGCTCAAATTGAGCTTGTACTTTGATTATTCATCGTGATTTCGACTTCAATATTTGAGTGCTGTTCAAATTCGGACTATGCTCTGTTATTCGTTGTGAATCCGATTGAATTATTAAGTATCGCACTTGTTAATCGATGTGAAGGTTTGATCTCGTGAATTGACGTAACTGCTGAATTAGTTACTAACCCGGTTGTGTGTGTGTATTATTATTTAAATTAGGTTTAATCAAGGCAAATCAGTAGGCTTATATCTTGCTCGTTAAATCTGCAATGTGAGTCATTCCTCTTTTATAAACTCTTTTCTCACAGTTTGTGAGCCAACTGTTTTACAATACTCCAAATTATTTTCAAAATGTTATAATTACAGGGATTAATCGTGGTTATCTTAACCGCTGGTTAGTGGGGTATTGTGCACATTACTAATTTCTCACCGTTAGGCAATAAGCCCTAACATGGGTTAGGCTAATAAGACCTAACAGTGACAAAATGTCACTAATTGGGTGACTGGACCCAATAGTGGTATGACCATCGTCACACGGGTGGCAAGACCAGATATTAATTAAGATACTGCCATAGTAATCGCTCTTATGCTGTAATTTATAACTATGTGTCATTTTTATCAAAATGAATGATTCACTCAGTATTTCCCCGCTGACAAAACCTTTTTACAACATGTTTCAGGTGACCTACTGAGTTAAGTACACGTGCTACGGAGCACTAACAAGCTTGAAGTGGTGGCTCAAATGAATAAATAAACATGTTTGTAAAATAATGAAATTATGATATTTACCGGGTTTATCCTAAATATAAATAAATAATACTCGGGCATTTTTCAAAAGTAAAAACGATCCTGTTAAGACTTCCGCTATAAAAATAAATACCACGGGATTTTCTGTCCCGCGGCTCCCGGAACGGGTCAAACCGGGTCGAGGGCCGTGACAGTATGTCTCATCATAACGCAAGATTATTTGCAATAACCTTCGATACAAGGTAACTCAGTTAACTTCCTTCACAAGTTTCAAGGTTTTGAAACTTGAAGGACTATTCTTAACATAAACAAAATATTAATGTATTAACTTTCCAAGAAATTTGAAGGTCTAGAGACTTGGGGGTCTTATGTGTGAATTAATAAACTTAGAATGATAGCTTTCTATGCAAGTTTCCAAGATAACTTGAGGGACTTGAAGTGTCATTCAACAAAATAGAACATGTTTTAATCATACCCTAACCCTATGTCGTCCCCCACTCTTATTTGTACGCTCTCTCTCTCTCTACTCTCCCTATCTCTAGACAATTCAAGAAGAAGGAAGGAAACTCATCTTGTGACAACCCGCACGTTTCGTTTCGTACCGTTTCTCTTTACTATGTAGTTCTGTTTATTAATAAAGTGGTATTCATATAAAAGGGTTTGAATATTTGAAATATATGTATTAATGTTTAATGATTGATATTATTGTTATTATTATAATCAAACCGCACAAAGGTGTGCAGCTGCACACCTCACTTGCCACTCGTACACTCTATTTCATTAGGCCCAAGGCCTGTTGAGCCCAATTTGATTGGAGTGCACAGTTTGTTAGGTTGGACTTATCATAATTGGGCCTTTCCTTTTGTCCGCACACATTTAACCTGCCCAGGCTGCACGCTTGAATTGCAAATAAGTGTGCGGCATTTGCTGAAAGAATGACAACTGGATTACACATTTGAATGTGTGGAATTTATGTAGTGTTTAAATACATATGATACTCCAAACCCTAGAACCTTTGCCACAGACATTCCCCCAGCTGCCGCATATTCTTTCTCTCTCTTCTCATTTTAGAAATCTTTCTACTTTGGGAATCATTCTCCTTTTGAAGAAATCCTCAAGACGGCAGCAGTTATTCCTTGAAGATTTCCATTTTCCTTGAAGATCTTCTCATATTCTAGCACAAACTCTTCTTCTTCTACCTATTCTCTTGATTAAAGGTAAGTGAATTTTAGTGTTTTGTTGTCCATGATTCTTCTTGTAAATGACTGTGTATAAGACAAGTTATCAAGATGGTGTTCCTTTTGTTTGCTTCTAAGAGATTGAATGATTTTGACTAGTCTGATTCACTGATTTACGGTTGATGATGTTTCTATGATTTCATAAATGGTGTTAGGAGTTTAGGATGAAATACATGATGTTCATATGAAAAGTTGTTTGATTTCCATGTTATGGTTTACATAGATTCATGATTGGGGAAGGGTTTTGATGAAAGTGTTCACTGTTTTGATTCATGATTTGATGAAAATGTTGATAAAGTTCTTGTAAATAACATGTAATAAAACATACATGGATAATGACAAAAAGATTAGAACTTTGTATGACAAGAACCTCATTTGTTATGATGCTCAAATGATAAAGTGTGAAATGAGTCTTGTGTGATTCACTTATCGAAATATAAACGTTGACATGTACGTTGATGATAGATCTAACAACCCGGCTTTCCGGGTCATTACTAGTATCTGTCATTTCTTGCTTAATTGCTTGTACCCTCGAGATATCGATTATCACTATGGGATTAACTAATTGAAACTATGTTTTCATCACGCATTTTAAACGCATGATTTCAACGCTTAATCAAAATGCAGTTATCGCGTTTAACGCAGTTCATAAACGCTTACTACTTAACGCATTTTATCGCATTATTGCATCATTGTTTAGACTAAACGCTATCGCAACGCACTCACAACGCAAACTCAACGCAAACTCGAAACACAGATTTACTTTTATCCATCTTAGTTATTATGGGTACTATTTGTGTGACTAGTTGTGTGATTATTTGTTCTATGTTCTATGTTATGTGGTTACCTCAATGCAACGCTTACACGCTCAATGCTCACTCGCAACTCGCTTAAATGCAACGCAACGCTTAACGTTGGAAAACTAACTCGCACAACTCGGCCGATCGAATGGACACCCAATGGAATGGACATCCGCTCGGATGACCATCTGACCGGATGGCCATCCAACCGAAAGGCCATCCGACCGCTGTACATCTTGCACCGCCTTAACTCTCCTCTCTCCCTATAAAGATCAGTGTTTCTTCATAAATATATGTAATTTCATAAAGCGAGCATGCACTCCCGCATCTCCTACCTCGTTTATTATTTAATAAGATTTACTTGGTCGACAAGTTAATCCAATACCACCAAAATCCATTGATAACACTAAAATTACCAACATATTCGTTAAAAATAAGATCATGAGAGGAACATAATTTTGACAATTCTAAAATTGAAAAATCATGTGATTAACTAATTTAGTGTGGATTTATATCCTTGGCAAAATGCTCCATTTTATAGTAATGCCTTGACAGATTCGTTTGTGTTGAACGTACCATATATTATTATTAGGACAAGTATATAACACAACATATTTGAAAGAGAACCTTTATTGAATTACATACATACACACTTAAACTAATAAAATATATTCAAAAGGACACGTTAGGATTGCACGGATGTAGCTATACTTAGTTCACTAGAAGTCAAGCATTTTTTTTGCGATTTGATAATCATTCCGATCTTTATATGAAGCATAAGCCAAAGGTAGTTGAGTTTAGCACTGTAGAGCCCACATTACACATGGCCTTTTTAGAAAGATGTCGATTAGGGATTTGAACATACTTAGCACTGATCATCATGTTGTTCTTTTTTGGAGCTGCATAGAAAGTTGTATTTGGCTGTATATATTTGGGAAATTCAGGCTTTGGGGAAACATAAATGGCTTTCTCAATGTCTGACTGTAGTTCAAAGTCTGTATCATATAGGTTTCCAGAGTTAAATAACATCTGAAACACCTTGAAGCACGACAAATGAAGGTGCCTCCATTGGTTAAGAAAATCACCATCATCATCATCTGTAAAAACATGTTTGAGCAACTCATTCCTTTTTTCCTCTAGCAACTTTTTCACTTCAGAGATTGAACAATCCATGCTTGCATTTGGGTTTTGGTTGAAATGAAGCAACACAAGGTTCATTGTTCCCTCTTCTTTTTCCTTCTGCTTGAAAAATATATTACTTAATAAGTATTGTGGAAAGAAAATTTAAGGTAATCGTTAACGTTACAAAATGTTGACGCGTAGATGACCTGGTAACTTTGAATGTCGTTTAGTAGTCGAGTAGTAGCCATTAGTGATTGTGTTATGTTCTCATATACTTGTGGCTTGACTTTGTTTTCAGGTAAGCTTGGATTCAGGAAACATGAGGAAGTCAGCACCAAGACATGTGTAGCAATGGAGATCATACTAGTTTGCAAGTATTCATCCACTGAAGGGATGTAGCCACTCTTTCCCCATGTAGTTTCTGTTAACCATGAGTTGAATGTCTCTCTCCACTTTTAATTCATAATGTTACATGTGTTAGGAGTATATAAAATAAATAAATAAATAAAACATAGAGAATAATCCACAGAAGGTTATGTGTATTTAACATTTCAAAAAAATAAAAATAAAGTTAGAACTAACCAGGCCTCTAAAATCTTCTGTTAAGTCGATCTTTCCGCGAAGGACCAACGTCTTTGTAACATCTTTCACAAGATCATCCAACACATCGAAGATCACCTTGCTTGGTCCACTTAAACCATTTCCGTCCCATCTGTTATTCATAAATGGAATTGCAAAACTATTGGTATTGAGAAATCCAATAACAATTCTAATAGCAAATCCTTTAAGTTATCTTAAGAGCAAGAAAAAGGGTACCTATTAATAGCATCCATCAAAAGGTGCAACTCTTCTAGAGTGCCTCTCATATCGAAGAAATCGTCTGCAACAGTAATCAAGATCGCACTTTTTGCCACCAACATGCGTATAAGAGAATCATGAGGTAAAGAAGTACTAGCTGAAATAGCAAAGTAGCAATACAATGTTTTCTCTCGACCAAATCCCATTTCAGTAAGTCCCCACTTCTTGGACCACCTACAATGAACTCGATTAACACTACATCAGAGGAATGCTTAATAGTTGGGTTCTATTTTACTTTTGTTATAAAAGTAGTTCACATGTCTACCTTTTTAGTTCTTCTAGTTCATTTTGGTAAATTAGCTGCTTGAACTTGTAATTCTGTAGTGCAAGTTGCATGAGGTCCATATTATGAACACATGACAATCTATAAAAAGAGGCCTTCCCAATCCACAATGGTCCTTCTTTGTTTTGTTCAATCCACATCCTTTGATCAAGATGCTCAAGTCTGGCAATCCATGGTGTGCTCAGCTCTTCACAAATCTTCAAAATAAAAAATGGTAAATGTTATTATGAGGCGTGTATTAGACTTTAGCATCATGGACACAGCTTAAGTAGGGCGGGAGGGGGCGGCTGACTCCCCGAACTTTTCGCTCAGTAATGGAGAGTATGTAGTTTTCCGGTTTTCATATAAATTTTTTTGGGTATATACGTTTTCGATCCCTCGGTTTTATAGAAATTTTTAGTTCCTATGACATCCGCCCCCGGCCAGAAATCTCAAGCTTGGCCACTGTTTAGCATGCACTTCATATAAGAATAAGTACAGCTTACAGTAATCATTATTCATATAAGAAGAAGTAAAATTAACAAAACCAACTTTAGCATGCACTTCAATACATACATATACAAATACATATGTATACGTTTGATCGTGCGTGTATCTAGGGACAAAAATCCAGCCTAGTGTATCACACGAAAAGCAATTTGTCCTTATCAATGTATTAGCGTCAAATCGATCCTACAATACTTACCATTGATAAGAATACCGAAGCTGGTAACTTAGTTTTGTCGTTGTTGGTGGAAACCAATTTTTGACAAATGTTTTCGATAATCTACTAATACTAAACATAAGATTTTTTAGAATATTTTCGTATGATTTTTCATTTGATTAATTTGCTTTTATGCGTTAACTTTACAAAATATTAGAAAATAAGTTTTTTAAATTAGTTTGTTTCATGAATTGTGTTTTCGTGTTTTCAAAAGTGTCTTATAATTATAAATGTATGTCATTAAATTGATGATAGTAAATTACGATTTTGACCCTTGTGGTTATATCACTTTTATCATTTTAGTCTAAAAAGGAATCTTTTAACATCTGTACCCTCAACGTCTTTTATCTAAGCCTTTTGGCCCGTAACACTAACCTCATCCATTTACTTTCAGAGCCAAAAGGTTAGGAGCTCAGATGTTAAAAGATTACTTTTTGAGCTAAAAGGGTAAAATTGATATAACCACAAAGGCTAAAATCGTAATTTACTCAATTGATTATAATCCGTACACGTATTCATGACGTAATGAACGTGTATATATACCATATACAAATTCATCACGTCATCTTTTTTAAAAGGGGGAATCTATCGGCACACCCTTATGTCTATCCACACACTTTCCTTTTTTAATACGGGTCGTATAGATACAAAAGTCAAAAGTCAAATCTGCAGATGTTAATTCTTGTCTGGCGGCTGACTGGACCTATACGGGTTTCAATACGGCTTGTTTTTTATTTTTTTTATTTTTTCAACTTTTATTCAACAATCTATAGTTACAAAGTTTAAGAAAGAATTCTTTATTTAACAAATGTTTTAAAAATTTATTATGTAGTATATATAGTTTTGGTAAATGTTTATTTTACTATGCTAAACATATGTAAAAAAAATTAGATAGTATCTATATTATATTCGTATTATATACTACACTTATACTATAGTTTATTATACTATACATATAGCATACAAGGGGTTAATTGGTAGACCTATACGACCCATATACATATAAAAAAATTTGTAAAAAAACCTCATCCAATAGTCCTATACTGACACATATTGGTCTAGGCAACTAGACAAAATCTGACACATCAGTTTTTATTGGAAATTAAATAAACTATACGACTTGTATCGGACTATACGACCTGTATCAGACTATACGACCGGTATTGAAGGTGTCGATTTAAAAATCTAGGTCATGCCAATAATACCACCATTTAGAAGTGCAACTGACATAGTGTAATTATTACGTTCATATATTAATGGCATATCTGTTGGTTACCTAATTTTGTCGCTAGATTTTATGATCTTATTATAGAGAGAGAATGAAAGGGCCACTTTTTACCATTTGCAATAAATTGGGGAATATGACAATATTGTCATAATGTATGTTTTTTGTGGCCGAGATTTTCTGAAGCATTTTTCTGGAAAATGATCTTGCCTCATGCACTTCAGTTTCTTCAAAGAAGATAACATCTGTCGCCTTATAAACACTATACAATAAGCTTGTAAATTGTCCATAGTTGTGCTCTAGGTGACGCAAGATTTCATCATCTTGTAAGAACCAACAAAAGGTACCTGAAATAATTTAAGTTACAAATCACTTAAATTTTTCCATGACATTAACAGGAAAATACTAGTACAAATTTATACGCATGTTAAAACCATTCCACCTGAATTGGTAGCTAGCAATATTGGGTGCTATTAAATTTTTATTTGATTTGGTATTAAGGGTGGGAGTTGGCTACAAAGTCCATTTTTACTACAAAGTGTACAAAGTCATAAAACACCACAATTTCAGCTGTAAAACACACTCAAAACCAAAAATAACAAAGTGGAGATTACGAAAACACCATATTTGTGGGTTTTGTGTTGTATTTTGGATGACAAGGCTTTGATTATCGAATGACTAACATTAGTGTGTTTTATATTGATTATCATGTTGTGTTTTATATTCATAATTCTAAGATGGTGTGTTTGACGTTTTATTGTGTTTTAATGATCTTCACTTTGTTATTTGTGGGGTTTTGAGTGTGTTTTATGGTTGAAATTTTGGTGTTTTATGACTTTGTACACTTTGTAGGAAAAATAAACTTTGTAGCCGAACCCCACCCTTGGTATTAAATGTCTATTTTTTTAACAACAAACTAACTTATTCCTTTTTTTTTAACGGGAGTAGTGGTATGAATCTCTTGCTTGAGGAAAGAAAAACAAAAAAGATATAGCTTAATTAAAGGTCTGTTTCACTTCTTTTTCAAAAGGCTGAAGATATAGCTTACAATAATAATACAAATATACTTACTTGGGCATATATTATACCCATGCATACGAAAAAGTCGAAAAGCTAAGGAGTCCTTGTATAACTTTTCAGCCATGGTCCTGTAATCTTTCGGTGAATATTCTTGGACCTTATAACTCCTGAACATCACATTTTGTTGTGAAAGTATACATCAAAGATTAGCGAAAGTGACTAGCTAGCATATATTAATTGGTGAATATAACTTCATATAATATATGATATTACCTGTATACTTTTCTAAGGATGTAATCAATCTCATCCGAAAAATACTCGGATAAGCCTAGCCTCTGCACTTGATCAACCATACTGAGTTCCACAAGTTCCTTATCCATCGGGTACTTTTGTGGAACTAATAATTAAGCGACAATGGCATTATTCGAGCAACTCGTAGCAATGTGAAAATTTACATGAAAAAACAGGAAGTGAATATCTAGTTAATTACCTCCATTTGGACATTTTTCAACAAGTGAATTCAGATACTCAAGGCACTTTTGGTTTCCGGTAGACATGTAAGCCTGTGCGGTAGCTGCTGGTGATTGAAAAAGTGAG
This sequence comes from Helianthus annuus, assembly GCF_002127325.2. Classification (NCBI taxonomy): domain Eukaryota; kingdom Viridiplantae; phylum Streptophyta; class Magnoliopsida; order Asterales; family Asteraceae; genus Helianthus; species Helianthus annuus. The sequence goes on from NC_035433.2 coordinate 24,954,808, forward strand.
CCATCTTCACTCAAATGCATTGTGATGGTTTCTTGATCAACATGATATTTTGTTGACTGAAGTGTCTCTAGGTAAGCCAGTAATGGAAGGTTCTGCCATTTATCAACAATCTTTTCCCTATGACAAAAATTCAACTATTCACAATCTTTACACACTTGAATTTATATTTATATAAATTATAAGTAGCTAGTTCCAAACTGAAACCACTTTAAAACAATAATGGTATACTTACATGCTAATAATTTTTTCCCTTCGATCGGATATGTCAGCAATTAGTGACTTCGTCTGATCACTGAACTGAAGTTCTAAACCTGTTGATTCCGCAAGCTCAATAGCTGCGGGGAAAACAATAGAGAACCAGCGAGGAAGACGAGGACCATGGCCATGAAGCATCTCCACCATATTTGCTTGTATAAAATTCAACCCTACATATACAACTCACTTTATCATTATTTTGTTGGAACAAAATTAGATGTATTTTTATGTTCGTCTGTGATCTAGTGAAATGATATGAATTTCTAAATAGTTTTGGAAAGTGTTTTGGTTTATAAGCAGTTTAATGATAACTTGTAAATTTCAATTTTTTTTTAAATCTAAATACCTAAATATTCTTCACGATGTTCTAAAATAAAGTTTAGAAAATCTTAAATGAATTGCTGGTAATGGAAACTTTCTGACTCAATTATACAAAAACTAGTCATGAAAATTTCACGTTGGATGTCACTAATATAATGAAACTCTTCAGGTTGTTATTTATATCTCATTCGTTAACTTAATTTGGCTTCCTGTGTACTAGTTTAAAAACTTTTTGGTACTTTACTGACATGTAAGCAATGGCCCTTTAACTAAATGTATTCCGAAGAGTGTAGTGATTAATTAAAAACATAATTATTTCTTCATATATCTATTTTATAAAAAAATGTGAGTTGGGTTTTTATTGGCTTGGAAAAAATCTGCTCCTACACCCCAAGCCTTCACACCTGTTAATTCCCTGGCACCACCGCCCTTTGGGAGCGGCATGGCACCACTACACATGCTCTTATAGTCAACATATTATACCAACAAACGTTGTATATTTATAACTAAGTCAATTAATTAGGATTGATGCACCATATACCTTTTTCTATGTTTTTTGCACCGAGTCCCCACTTTTGGAGCACAGCCATGCAAGCAATAGTAGTAGGAAGAGCATCAATGGTCGGAAGATCAACAATGGATTCTCCCCAGAAGCCTTCTTCATGTTGGTTATCGACTAACCATTCAAGGCAGCCCTTAAACAATGGGGTGTTATGTTCCACTGGGTGAGGAATCATTGCTACCCACGCAGTGTCATATGCAGATGGTGAAACAAATGATTGAAGATGCTCAGATTTTACTCGTGAAAACATCTCTTCCTTCACTTTATTAACCAAAAGATGGATTGAGTCTAGAGAAGTTTCCATTGGTAGCGACAAAATGGAAGAATTTTAGTTGGAAATATGCTAAAGTGTCTTTTGTTATGGTTGAGTATTAATATGGAATTTGAATTGGCATAACCTGCTTATATATAGGATAGTTTCTTTGAAAAACATGTAAATAGTCAATAGACAATTTAAATATGCTTCAACATGGGCATGCTTCACGTGTTCACAGGACAATTTTATGTATGTGACCCTACATAGCAAATTCAAAGGTATGGAAAATGATTTACTTGCGTCATATACGTTGGAACACTAAAAAATGGGAATCAGTAACATGTTAAAAATTTTTTTTTTTTATTTTGTGAGAAGGGTGATAAATATTGTGGTGATAACATGTGTCCTCAATCTAAATCTATACTTTCTATGAAAGGAGAAATCCAAGTGACATAAGAAAAGCTGATGTGTCAGCAGGAGAAAGTGTCCAACAAGGCTTTTCTTATCTCATTATTACATCATAAAGCCTAATATATAAAGACTTTAAAATTCAAAGGTGACCCACATTCAAACCACTGCCTATCTCTAAAGCACTGATGATTCAATATTATGGCTCAAAAAACAAACCACTGATGGAAAAACAAGCCACTGATGATTCAAAGGTGGCCCAAAAATCAAACCACTGATGTTCATACAAAATAACCACTGATGTTCGAACCACTGATGTTCGATTCAAAATTTTGGCTACAATTTCAAAATTTAAACATGGCTCCAGATTCAAAATTTAAACAACAGACGTATAAAAAGCTCAACTCTCTCTCTAAAACTCATTTTCAAATCCAGAACTTTCAACTCTCTCTCTCTGCCGCATTCTCTCTCTCTAAAACTCATGAGTTCCGCACTTCTACACCAAACAAGACACAGGAATTATTATTACCTTAGAGGATTTCTTAGGGAGAAGAATACTGGCGGTGGTTTTGGAAGGAGGAAGTATCTTCTCCACCTATACTCTGTTCAGAGATGGAATCGGGGTTTTAGAGAGAGAAAATTGGTGGTTTAGCCCTAATTTTTCACGATTGAAGAACTGAACAACTAAATAACTGTTCGCCGGCAAGGGGATGCAGAATCGTAGTTTTAGAGAGAGAAAATCAGAACGTTTAAGCGATTATCGATATGACGTCTAGATCTGGATTGTGTATTTTTTGTTGATTTGTTTGATTGTTTGAGTTGTGCTGTTTTTTATTAGCTCTTTGAATTAATTGTTGATATAGTTTGGAAGGTAAAACTAAGTTAGAGGAAGAATTAAAGCGAGCGGATGTAGTTGTGTCGTTCTCAGATCGACGCTTAATTCAGGTTTTCATCAACATCTCTTTCTAATTCGTTGCGTCTCAAATTGACAGATGAATCCGCATATCAATCTCAATTAACTAGCCGTTGTTGTCAGCAATTCCCTTTGTTAAATTTGGTTAGACTTTTAATTGGATTATATCATGTAGATTTATCAATTGTTAAGTTTAGGATACATGTGTGTGATGTGTTTGGATAACTCAACGACATTAGATAGTTGAGGTGTATGCTTCTGAAGAGGATGGTTACTGGCATGCCAATGAGTCGATGAAAGCTAAATTGGCCAGAGAAGCGTTGTCCCATCTACTAAAGTTGGTTGAGTCGAGGGTATATAAAAGGTATCTGCTATGAAAGTTTCATCTTACTGAAACTTATTATTAGATTTTGGGCTTCATGCAGATGCAGAAACGATTATTGCTTGTATTTTAGTGCAATTACTTAGTGTTCTCGTCAATCAGAAGTGCTTTCCTCATCATAATAGTAAAATTGTGAAAAGTTAGTAAAGATTTAAGTTGTTACATAAGCCCAACTCTCCCAAAGCTATAGCTATTATTATATCTTTCAGAATGTGGGGTTACGTAAAATTCGTTGATAATATTGATGCACAGGCTTAATTTGATGGTGAGATTTGATCACTTCTTTCTTTCATTTCAGCTGTTGTGCGTATTATATATTATCAAAGCACCAATCTACCATCTTCCTTTCTATCTGCAGGTAGATTCTCAAGAGTTCTCAAGATTCTATAGTTTTGTATTCTTCATTTGTCGTGAAAACGGTTAAAGAAGCATCAGTAAGTGGAATATAAAATGAGAGTTAATGATGTTTTCTATCTACTTACCTCCCTCGGTCCCTTGTACTCCTAAGATCATCTTACAGACTTCTAACCTTAATCTCCTTTTTCTGTATATATAATTTTCAACTGTAAGTAGGGTAATTATTGCTTGGAAATTAGTATTGTCTGGAAGATTCAGATTACTTAATCAGTGGTGCAGCTTCTTTGAGGTAACTTTTACCATGTAAAGAGAGCAATATTGCCTCTAATTGTTTTTTTAATCCATTCAGCCTATATCCCCTTTGTGTTGTCTTGATTCAACAATTCTGCAAATTATACAAGCAACATTTGGGATTTTTTTTATAGTTTATTAATTATACCAAACTAATTCTTGGAACTTGACGTATAGAATAATCAGCGTCACAATATCTCTAAGGATACACGGAGTCAAGTGTTGGCATTTAGTCGCTGTGTACATGAAAATCTTGAAGGATATGATCCCGAAGGTAATAACATAAATACTTACTACCTTTTGTGTTTATTTACTGGGATTATTTTTTCTATATTATCTAATGTTTATATACAATTGTGTTAGGGGCATGGCCTGTTCTGATTGATGAGTTTGTCGAGCACATGTTTCTTTAAAACGTCATATAGAAGTTTCAGGAAGTCATATAGATCATTAAAACGTGAGAAAGTTCATTTTGTTTCTTTTCTTAGTGTTCGTGTAACTTGTTGGCTATAATTGTTGTAATAATATAATAAACATGGATCACCAGGTGAATAGTAGTTAAAACAGTTGTATGGGTTTTTTTGTTGACCATATGGTACAGTAACTGATGAAAATTAATTTGTATATAAAATAAAAATGGCATGGTGCCACACCATTGTATACTGTATGAAATTTTTGTAATAAAATGTCATGGATCCAAGAGCTTTGTCAAAATAAGAACAAATGAATGTTTTGCTCCATAGTTCACCTCTAGAATTAATTGCTTTTGCATTTTTCTAGAAGATAGTGCTTTTGCATTTTTCTGCTTGACCTTATTAAACATTTTTTTGCTCTATAGTTCACCTCTAGAATTAATTGCTTTGTTATCTGAGTTCAATGAAGCTGTTGAGTAGCTTGTACCAAAGAAAGGTTTTGCCATCTCCTGTTGCACAGCATGCTCTTCATAGAGGTTTCCCTGCAGATCTCATTTTCACACCTGTTAAAGCCAGTGAGGTAGTACTATGGCTCTCTTTTTTGTCTACTGATTTCCTATCTTTAATAATCGGTTATGTTTATTGTTATCCATTAGTTGCCTATAATCAGTGCTTACAAGCTCAAACAGATAGCATAATCAGTGTCCATGTCATTATTATTGTATCGTTACATTCAGGTATATCATATACGATCTTCAAAGTGTTTAAATGAAAACATTTTTATGTTGCGATTTGTTTCCTGACCGCTTTTCTCTTTTCAACAGCCACGGGAGAGTGAGTTCATCGATTCACAGCGCGTTTGGGCTGAATACGCTCTCAAGAGGCAGGAAGCTCAGTCGCAAAACAGGCGTTTAAAACTTGAAGATTTGGAAGTGAGCTTTGCTTTTGCATATATTAACATGTGTTAAAGACTACTACAAGGAGGTATGTTTTTAAAATAGGCGTTTAAACCACTGTTTTTAAAACCATCGCAAAACAGTCACAAAACTGGCATTTAAACCACTGTTTTTAAAACCTCTGCTTGTCTAGAAATTCATCAACTGCTAAAATGTATCCTCTGTTCTCATAACCTCTGTTTATCCTAACCACTGTCGATAGACAACAGTGGTTAGGATAAACAGAGGTTATGAGAACAGAGGATACCTCATTTATGTTAGGAAACCTCTGTTTTTAAAAACACTGTTTTTAAAACCTCTGCTTTGCTAAAAATTCATCAACTGCTGAAATGTAAGCAGTTGATGAATTTTTAGCAAAGCAGAGGTTTTAAAAACAGTGTTTTTAAAAACAGAGGTTTCCTAACATAAATGAGGTATCCTTTGTTCTCATAACCTCTGTTTATCCTGACCACTGTCGATAGTCGACAGTGGTTAGGATAAACAGAGGTTATGAGAACAGAGGATACATTTCAGCAGTGGATACATTTTTAGCTAAACAGAGGTTTTAAAAACAGTGGCTTAAAACAGAGGTTTCAACAGAGGTTGCTGCTAACTGAATTATAATCGTATTGTGTTTAATAAAGGTTTGTTTATATGCTAACTGAATACCATCCCTGATCATATTCGAGCCATATCATACGATTGGCATGGTTACAGGAATATGATTTGCAGCCACATCACATTTGAGTACGCGTCTATGTTTGATACGCTTGCGATGGATCCAAAAAAGAAGAAGGATATATTGGACGATCTGATTACGTTCAGCAAGTCTAAAGACTACTACAAGGAGGTATGTATTGTTAGCTGATTTTATTGTCTATTATAATTATTGTTATAATTTTAGTAAATATTTATATATAAGTTTGTTTGTTAGCGGCATCCGGATTCGGATTTGGACACCGCCACCTCAAGGTCATGACCATTTTCGGGCTGCTCTCCTTAGGGATGAAAACGAGTCTAGGCAGGGTCGAGTAACTAACGGAAAAGGCGAGTTATAATTTAACAAGCGAGTTATAATTTAACAAGTTATTTAACAAGCGAGTTATAATTTAACAAGTTTGTGTACATAATATTTTGTAGGGACATGGTTGGTATGTATCATGGCCACAGCCAAGAAATTTTCTAGGCAGGGTCGAGTGACTAATGGAAAAGGCGGTGTATCCGAAACCTTTGTAATCATCAATTTTTCTGATATTTAAATGAGTAAAAGCAATGATGATTATAAAAAGTTGATTGTAACTGGATTAACTACTTTTAAAGTTGTATAGTGATTCGTTGTTTAATAAAATGGGCTATGTAAAATTTCTATAAAGCATTAGTGCTCAATTGTATTTAATCTTTGCTTTGTAGTGTTAAGAAACGACCCGTGTTTGCACACGGATCTTACCGCTAGTTAATTTAAAAGGGTAAACAAGTAATTTTTTATTGATTTAATTAATTGATAACCTTCCATATCCGCCACCCTTAATTATAGGAATACGAATTAAGAATTAATCTATGAATTTGTGTCATCTCGTTCAGAACTGTATAGTCTTATATTTTTTTATATAGTGTTACATAGTGTTATATGGTGTTATATAGTGTTTTTTGGTGTTATATAGTGTTATATGATGGATGTATAGTGTTATATGGTGTTATATGGTGTTATTTAGAGTTATATAGTGTTATATAGTGTTATAGTGTTATATTTGTTTGATAGCATATGATAGATGTATAGCGTTATATATTGTTATATACTGTTATACAGTGTTACATAGTGTTATATGGTGTTACATAGTGTTATACAGTGTTATATGGTGTTATATAGTGTTATATGATGGATGTACAATGTTATATATTCTTGTAGCAGTTACATATTTCTGGATTTTTTAGAATGTCCGAATTTTAAAATAAGTTTAAAACTGAATCGCTAGATTTTAGGAGTGAATCGCTAGAATCTAGGAGAGGTTTCCTAATTTGAAATATATACAAAGACACTATTACCTCTACAATTTTCAAATCGGTCCAAATAATTAAAACATAATTTCTAATTTGGTTCCTATTGATCTCAACCATTAGATCAAAGATCTAATGGTTTAAAACACTTCTCACACTTTTGAATTAATATACACTATCCTTACTCTATATATATAGGGAAAGGATAAATAGAAAACTTAATTGTGGTGAGAAAACCTAAGAAACTGTATTTATAACCATTGATCTAGATCATCTAAGGATTAAGGAAATTAGATGCTTTATTGATTTTAATTAAATACATTGATAAGGTTGTTGAGTGGACTTGAAGGGTATTTGTGTAAAACAAACATAATTCAGGTATATAATATATATTAAAAGATTGTTGGATTTGATATGATCACTATATGAACCAGACTTGTGGGCGCGCAATGTTCAATATCACCTGTCAACAAAAACCAAAATTCAAACCCCCATTTCAGAAGAACCATCTGTCTCCTCTCTCAACATTGAAAACCCACCGGAGAAGAAGAAACCAGTCCAGATACAACTTTTGCTTCTGTCAGAAGGTTGACGGTGATGAAAAACTGTACGACGATCATCTGTGAAGAAAGAGAAAAGACGGTGTAAGCTCGTTTGGAAGAAAACCGTAGATATGAGAGCGACTTTTCGATTGTTATCATCCAGTAAAGGTCGCCGGAAATGGAAGAAATCAAGTATCAAGTAAGCATTTTGAATGTTTAGTTTCTAACTGTAACTCTTGCGATGATTACTTATTTTTTTTGTTTACTTAAATAGTTGAATAAGGGAAGATAGATAAGAACCCCAAAATGTTATCCGACATTTTGTTAAATAAGGTGGTTTGAACAGTATCATTTAGTTTCATCTCTCTTATTTGTTGTTGTTTTTTTTGCTTTTTAGAAGAGATTTCTTATTGGGTTTGATTTGTTGGAGTATGTTAAGCTTATTTGATAAATTGGAAACAGTGATTATTGTAACAACCTGATCTTTCGGATTATCACTTGCTTTGATTGTAACTATGTAGTATTTCGAGATTCGATATAAATAAAAGGTTATATTCGTAAACGCTTACGCAACACGAATTATAGAGAATTGTGCTACATAAATTGCCGAGTGTGTTTGTTTGGTTACCATACGCCCCCGCATACGCTTATCACGACTAACATGCTAAATCGCAAACGCTGTTATTAGTAGTAGTAATGTTACGATGTGTGTTTTTATGCTTTACTTGTGTGTGCTTATTATGTGTATTGTTACTGCAAACGTTATCGCAACGCAAACTCAACGCTACTCGCACAACTCGATTTATCACACTAAAACGCAATGCGACCCGAAACTCTGTGTTATGCTATAATACTTAAGGTACCAATGCTAACTAACGCAACAAAACGCATTAAACGAGCATCTTACACGCGAAAACAAGAATTCTCCCCGCAGAATAGGCCCCTCGTACGAAGGCAGCTGGTTCGAACAAGGACCTGCTGTGCGAACCCCCCATTCTCTATAAATACCCAGCCACACTCTCCTCATTTCTAACTTGCTGATTTCATACCGAAACTCTGCCGAATTGCTGTCTGACCATTTTCAAGTAAGATTTAACAGTTTTATTCGATTATACAATGTTTTCCACTTCGATTTTCCACCAGAATCACTTCGATTTAATCTAAACTCTTATGTTTTCCAGCAAAACTTCATCTTTTACTGAAACTTCACCTTTTTCAGCATAACTTCTCTGTTTCATCAAAACCTTCATCTTTTTCATCAAATCTTCTTCATTTACAACTAATCTACACTTAGTCGAGTGTATTGGGCCTAGCTTCGGCTTCCAAGTTAGAAATCTACTGATTTCACACTCACCAAGTGTTAGATTTAAGTGAAAAACTCTTTAAAGCCTATTTCAAACTTGATTTTCACCCTAACACGGACCTAAAATCGACACATATTTCCTTCACTGAATAGTGGAATGAGGTGGTGTCGAACCCGTCTTGAATGGGACTCGAAAACACGTCTGATTTAGGCGAAAACACAGCTCCGAATGCCAAGAAGAGCCACGGATGTGAGCTTGACTGCTCTATGTGAAGCCTAGCTTCGTACGAAGGCACTGCCTTCATACGAGGGCACACATGGCTTCGTACGACGGCACTGCCTTCATACAAAGGCCTTAGGTTTTACACATCACAGCCCGACTCTTATTTCGTGACTCCGACAAAGACCTCTCCGACTCTAAGTTTGTTCAGTAGCTTAAGGTTGGAGGGATGAACACTCGATTTTCCGAAGACAGACGCGAAGACACTCGATTTTGGACAACGGAAGCTACACAAGTGCGAAGACCCACCTTTGTGCGAGGGCACGCCTTCGTATGAAGGCACCAGCTTCGTACGAAGCTTCTGTTTCCCACCGACACTCAGATTTTTGATCATTTCAGCACTTTGGAGGACTTACGCTTCTATTCCCGTACACAGGCTGATCCGGCGCTCCCTTCAATCCATTGAGGATCGTGTTTCTTGATTAAGACACGCACAGTGAGTATACTCGACCCATTTTCGTTTAACGCACTTTTGGGTGTTACATACGTTCTCTATCAAAAACACAACACACAACGCAATGCTTTTAAACGCTAACCGCTCCCGCATGCTATACATGATTAGTTGAATGCTTGTTACTATGCTTATACAGTGATTGTTGCCAGGCCGCCTTTAGCAACGTTAGTACTATTGTTTGGACTCAGCACCTGATTTGTCAGGGGTTGCTAAGGATCACTGATGTGCGTGAAGTGTGTTATATTTTTTATATATATATTTTAAGCCCCTTTACACTTTTAGCCAAGTTTTAAATTTATAAAACACGATATTTACTAACACTAAACACACATATGGGCAAGTGCACCCATCGTGGACGTAGTATAGTGTTGGTAAGATACCGAGGTCGTCCAAGGACACAAGAGCTTTTAGTACCGGTTTATACTCAACGTATAATCAAATCAAAAAGTTAAAAAAAAGGTTTTTAAACTAGAAAAATAAAAACTAACTAAATGCTGAAAAATAAAAATAAAATAAAAACAGATAGACAAGATGAATCACTTGGATCCGACTCGTGTATTAGTATAACCTTTGATTATTTTCGCACTTTTGCACTTGTTTAAGAGATTATCTTAGTTATTGTAGTAGGCCCCTCTTTTGAAGGCGACGTTACCCTCAACCCAGTAGTTTGAGCCAGCAAGGATACAATCCTAAGGGTTGGATTATTGGAAGATAATGAATTAAGTTATTAATGCAAATTGTGGTAGGCCCCGCTTTTGGCGGTGACGTTACCCTCGGCTAAGTAGTCTGAGTCAGCAGGGATACAGTCCTAAATAGCCGGGTTATAGTATTAATAGTAGTTAACTTATGAGGGGGTCAAAGAGTTTGGATCCCCGCCATCCAATACCTATGGCATTGAAGGAGATCCTACTAAATTTGACCCAGGTCCCTTGCAGGACCTCTAAACGCTGAACAAGGGCAAGACCCTTACCAAACCGTTCCCTTAACCCCCGACCAGGTAGTCAACATACCTCCATATAGACCGTGGAGATATGAATGGTGAAAATCTTTTATTTTATATAGACAGTAAAATAACGCCAAGACACCACGGACAAACGATAAGGAAAGATCACCTTCAACATAAGCAACTAGTTATTAAAGTCATTAATACAAAACCAAATAAAAAGTGCAAAAGATTAAAAATAAAAAGTATTATACTAAACACTTGTCTTCACCAAGTGATGTAAGAGACTTAGGCAAACATGGCCTTGATTGTCAAGAACTCTTACGATCAATCTTGGATCCCGAGACGACTCACACACACTCTACGATGGACAATGGATGATGGTGGTGGATGATGGTGTTATGGTGGTGGTGGGTGGTGGATGAAGTGTGAGAGAGGTGGTGTGCCAAGGGATGAGTTGGAATGAAACCAAGCACTCCTATTTATAGGCTGAACAGAAGGCTGGGCACGGCCCCGTGTCCGCTGGACACGCCCCCGTGCCCGTCTGACACTCTCTCTCTTCATTAATTGTAATTCGCAATTACAATTAATGCGCCTGCTGTACTTTCGCCACGCCCCCGTGCTCACTGGACACGGCCCCGTGGTGGCCAATAGAAGCTTCTACAGGTTTGTCTTTTCTGCTGCTTCTTGGGTACGGCCCCGTGCTGGCTGAGCACGGGGCGTGTTCAGGCTTCTGTTTTCTCTTCTTTGCTTGGGAGGATGCCGTTGAGGGTTCGGGCAGTCTATTTTTGTTCCTTTTCTTGTATTTATGTTAGAATTAGCTGTCTTTTTGCTTCTTTTGTGAATTTGAGCTCATTTAATCCTGAAAATACAAAAGGAAGACAAAACACTCTTTTTCCAACATTAGTACTTAAAAAGGGTTAGTTTTATGCCTCATTTGATGTAATTTATATGTTGCATTTTACACACATCAAATACCCCCACACTTGAACTTTTGCTTGTCCTCAAGCAAAACTCTTTAAATGTGGCTTACACTCCCAAATGGAATGGGTAGAAGAGAAGGTTTTTGGCTTGTCATAGAATGTCGGGAATCCAAGATCTTTTTGGGTTTTATTTTTATTTATTTACAATCCTATTCGTTATGATTTATTTAGAACGTTTCATAAGATAAATTACTTATTTGGGCATAACATGCCTTTTTAAAATTTCATTTATATACAAGTTCACATACCTCATGGGATAAATCACTCAACACTCGGCCGAAGGTGTATTTTTTTAGTGAATCACTCGAGAGCGGCATGGAACTTACGCCTACCATAGGCTTGCCAAGCAATCAACCCTCCTCCTTTTTAACTTTATACCTTTGTAAATATCAAGAGGACTTTTTGGGTGAAGGGTTAGGCTTGGGCTAAAGGTGGGTGGTTGGGTTAGTGGTTAGTAAAAGGGCGAAAAGCGTAAAAAGCGTCGGTTTTCGTAAAACACTTTGTTTTTAGTGACTTTTTATTTTGAAGTATTTCTCCAAACAAGCTTTTGTTTGCATAGCTTTGTTTGTTTTTAACTTCATCAAAAAAAATTTTTATTTTTTTTATTTTTTTTTCATCACATAAAATAACGAGCTTGCGAAAAACCGAGCTTGTTACTAAAATAAAGGGTGAAAATAAAAAAGGGTTTTTGGTGGGTAAAAAGGGTTTAGGGTAAAGAAACGAAAGGTTTAGGCTCAAAGGGGTTAACTAGGGGGATTTTGGGTAGGTGGTAAAAAAAAATGAAAAATAATGGTGTAGAAAGAAAAATGGTTAGTCCTAATGCCTCCATCATTTACTTACTTGGGTTTAAGTTGGTAAGGACCGGGAATGAATCGTCATGGCAAGTTCTAGAGTTGTAAGAACCAAGCGGCTATTCACACAAGAAACGAAAAATGAGCATTTAGTCTAAGGATGTAAATTTGTATGCTCAATAAAGGCTCAAAACTCACTTTTGTGGGAATGGGTTTTTAATGTGATCAAGTATATATAATCAAATTTTAACTAGACTTGTTATGCCGTTTCATAATTTTCTTATGTTAGTTCTTGTTATCACGACGCTCTCGGTTGTAAAATTTATAAAAATATAACCTTATTAATCTTAGGATTTCTAACTTAAACTTTAGACAAGTAAAAAAAATGAAAACTTTTGAAAAAAATTTGGGGTGTTTAGCGGTTCCAATATAACCTTATTAATCTTAGGATTTCTAACTTAAACTTGCAAAATTTCAAGGTGTTAGCTTCCCCCCACACTTAAATTACACATTGTCCTCAATGTGTCCCAAAAATAATTTTTTAGGTTGATTGGATGTGTAATGTGGTGTTAAAAAGCAAAGATTTATGTTACTGGCAGTCTGGACACGGCCCCGTGGGGACCGGACACGGCCCCGTGTTCAGGTGCCAGTAACAGAAATTAAAGAAATGGGACAGAAGCCTGGACACGGGGGCGTGTCTGGTGAACACGACCCGTGTCCAGTTACCTGAACTGGGCGTTTTTCTGCAGGTGGCTCAGCACGGGGCCGTGTTGGTTGAGCACGGCCCGTGTTGAGCCTACTTTAATGGAGATTTGTGTCGGGTTGCTTCGTTCTTTGTGCATGGGGCCATTTTTCTCGTTCCCTTTTTCATCCTTTACCACCGTGAGTGTGTTTTATTTCTGCAAATTAAAACTAAAAAATTAAACTAAACTAAGAATAGTTCCGCGGAATGCCTCCGTGGTGCGCCACGTTTATAAGGGTCCTTGGCTAGACCCAATGTGAGGTTATATATTTTCTGAGTGGGATGCTTGGCGTCCCATGTTACACCGTCGGAGAGCAGCATCCAAACTCGAATCAATAACCTTGATGTAGTTGACCGGGTCGTCGTCCTCTATTCTCTTCCCAACTCCGAATTTTACTTCATCATCCCCATACCTCAAGGCGAGTGTTCCGTCATTCATATCTACCACCGCTTGTGCGGTGGCAAGAAATTGTCTCCCTATTATGAGGGGGACCTCGGTGTCTTCCTCCATATCGAGTATGATAAAGTCGGCTGGGTAGACGAATTTGCTTACCTTTACCAAGACATTTTCAATGACACCTTGCGGGAATTTGACGGATCGATCAGCAAGTTGTATGCTCATTTTTGTAGGACTCGTTGTTCCTAGGCCGAGTCTTTTAAAAATTGATGAGGGCATGAGGTTAATGCTAGCCCCAAGGTCGGCTAGTGCATTACGAACGGGGGACTCCCCGATTGAGCAGGGAATCGTGAAGCTTCCGGGATCGATTTTCTTTTGGGGAAGTTTTTTGAGTACGAGTGCAGAGCATTCTTCGCCTAATTTAACTAATTGCAAAGTTTCAATTTTCTTTTTATGAGTGAGGAAGTCCCTCATGAACTTAGAGTATTTGGGCATTTGGGTTAGGACATCAATAAAAGGAATATTGATTGACATGCAATTGCTTTAGTAGACTTTCGAACTTCGCGAATTGCTCATTGGTCTTTTGACGAATTAACCTACCGGGGTACGGAACTCGAGGAGCCTTGGTAGGCTCTGGTGACGGAGGGGAGTTCTTCTCCTGCAGAGGTGGGGGTACCGTTTCTTCTGTCGGCGGTGGCGCTTCTGCAGGCCCCACGGTGCAGTTTCGTAGCGTGATGAGATGAACTTGCGCTTTTGGATTTGTTTCGGTATTGCTAGGTAATGCGCCTTGTGGTCTCTCGGCAAAATTTTGAGCTATTTGATTTAATTGTTTTTCTATGTTTTGAATACTAGCTTGTTGATTTCTAAAATTTGATTCTAATTGTAGAAATCTTTCCGAGTTTTTCTTTTCAGTGTCGGAGATGAGGCGAGATACAGTATCTTCAAGCCTTTCTCGTCCACTTTGTTGTTGAGTGAAATTTTGTGACTCATTTCTTGGTTGTTGAAAGTTTGTTCGTTGGGTTTGTTGGTTACTACTATTGCCGGGTTCTCTCCAACCAAGGTTTGGGTGGTTTCGCCATCCTTGGTTGTAAGTGCCCGTTGGAGGACCCGACGGCCTAGGTCTATTATCAATGTAGCTTACCGATTCCTGTTGATCGTCTGCTCCTTTCATACAACTCCAATTTTCATGTGGCCCACCACACCCTTCACGAGCCATAACCGAGACTGTTTTTGTCATTTCTAACTTTTTTATTTTTGAAGAAAGGGCCTCGATTTGGGCTTGTAAAGAAGTGTTTTCATCGACCTTATGGGCGCCCGGGGCAATAGATTTATTGCCTCGGGGGGTGTGACATTGAAAATTGGTTTGAGCAATTTCCTCAATTTGGTTATATATTTCATGCGGGCGTCGAGTACCTAAAAGTCCCCCGGAGCTAGAATCAAGTGTCTGCCTTGTGTGTGGCAACAGTCCATTATAGAAAGTGGATACTTGTTGCCATATCGCAAGGCCATGATGTGGACACTTGCGTAATAACTCCTTGAACCTTTCCCAAGTTTCATATAAGGATTCCCCGTCCTCTTGCGAATATGTATTAATTTCAGTCATTAATTTAGCCGTTTTAGCGGGAGGGAAATACTTATATAGAAATTTTTGGGCTAGTTCATCCCAGGTATTTACCGATCCAGCTGGGAGGGCGTTGAGCCAAGCTTTCGCTCGGTCTTTTAGTGAGAAAGGAAACATTCGGAGGCGGATGGCGTCGTTTGATGCTCCATTGATCCGAAAGGTATCACATATTTCTAAGAAATTAGTAATATGTAGATGGGGATCCTCGTCCGCAAGCCCATGGAAGGTTGCGGAGTTTTGGAGCATTTGTATCAAATGCGGCCGAAGTTCGAAGTTATTAGCTTCAACATTCAGAGCATTGATAGCGGCGCCTAGGTTACCTACGGTGGGTCGTAGATAATCCATGAGGGTACGTTGGTCCGCCATTGGAGGTGGATCACCCGAAACTTTCTCTTGGTTTGTAGCTTTTAATCTTTTTCTGAGAAAGCGTTCGGGTTCTTCTAGAGGTTCTTTTATGTCCTTATTAGAACTGGAGCTCATACACTATGTAGGATTGGTGTCTGGTTCCAAGTCCTGCAATAAAAAGAGAAAAGAAGGCTGGTCAGAAGGTTCACCACGGCCCCTGTTCAGTGAACACGGCCCGTGGTCGGAGTTACAGTGATTGTTTTCCAGATCCCAGTTATTGGAAGTTGGACACGGCCCCGTGTTGCACCGACACGGCCCCGTGTTGCACCGACACGGCCCTGTGGTCAGCCTTCTGTAACTTGGAAAACTAAAAACTGCCAGTAACGATGCTGGGCACGTCCCGTGCTGAGCTCTACAGAAGCTGAAAAATTATGAAAAATCCTAAAAATTTAAAAGAAAAATAAAAATATGATTAGGCCGTTGATTCCTAACTTTCTTAAAATCCTTGTGTCCCCGGCAGCGGCGCCAAAAACTTGATGTGCGTGAAGTGTGTTATATTTTTGATATATATATTTTAAGCCCTTTTACACTTTTAGCCAAGTTTTAAATTTATAAAACACGATATTTACTAACACTAAACACACATATGGGCAAGTGCACCCATCGTGGACGTAGTATAGTGTTGGTAAGATACCGAGGTCGTCCAAGGACACAAGAGCTTTTAGTACCGGTTTATCCTCAACGTCTAATCAAATCAAAAAGTTAAAAAAAGGTTTTTAAACTAGAAAAATAAAAACTAACTAAATGCTGAAAAATAAAAATAAAATAAAAACAGATAGACAAGATGAATCACTTGGATCCGACTCGTGTATTAGTATAACCTTTGATTATTTTCGCACTTTTGCACTTGTTTAAGAGATTATCTTAGTTATTGTAGTAGGCCCCTCTTTTGAAGGCGACGTTACCCTCAACCCAGTAGTTTGAGTCAGCAAGGATACAATCCTAAAGGGTTGGATTATTGGAAGATAATGAATTAAGTTATTAATGCAAATTGTGGTAGGCCCCACTTTTGGCGGTGACATTACCCTCGGCTAAGTAGTCTGAGTCAGCAGGGATACAGTCCTAAATAGCCGGGTTATAGTATTAATAGTAGTTAACTTATGAGGGGGTCAAAGAGTTTGGATCCCCGCCATCCAATACCTATGGGCATTGAAGGAGATCCTACTAAATTTGACCCAGGTCCCTTGCAGGACCTCTAAACGCAGAACAAGGGCAAGACCCTTACCAAACCGTTCCCTTAACCCCCGACCAGGTAGTCAACATACCTCCATATAGATCGTGGAGATATGAATGGTGAAAATCTTTTATTTTATATAGACAGTAAAATAACGCCAAGACACCATGGAGAAACGATAAGGAAAGATCACCTTCAACATAAGCAACTAGTTATTAAAGTCATTAATACAAAACCAAATAAAAAGTGCAAAAGATTAAAAATAAAAAGTATTATACTAAACACTTGTCTTCACCAAGTGATGTAAGAGACTTAGGCAAACATGGCCTTGATTGTCAAGAACTCTTACGATCAATCTTGGATCCCGAGACGACTCACACACACTCTACGATGGACAATGGATGATGGTGGTGGATGATGGTGTTATGGTTGTGGTGGGTGGTGGATGAAGTGTGAGAGAGGTGGTGTGCCAAGGGATGAGTTGGAATGAAACCAAGCACTCCTATTTATAGGCTAAACAGAAGGCTGGGCACGGCCCCGTGTCCGCTGGACACGCCCCCGTGCCCGTCTGACACTCTCTCTCTTCATTAATTGTAATTCATAATTACAATTAATGCGCCTGCAGTACTGTCGCCACGCCCCCGTGCTCACTGGACACGGCCCCGTGGTGGGCAATAGAAGCTTCTACAGGTTTGTCTTTTCTGCTGCTTCTTGGGCACGGCCCCGTGCTGGCTGAGCACGGGGCGTGTTCAGGCTTCTGTTTTCTCTTCTTTGCTTGGGAGGATGCCGTTGAGGGTTCGGGCAGTCTACTTTTGTTCCTTTTCTTGTATTTATGTTAGAATTAGCTGTCTTTTTGCTTCTTTTGTGAATTTGAGCTCATTTAATCCTGAAAATACAAAAGGAAGACAAAAACACTCTTTTTTCCAACATTAGTACTTAAAAAGGGTTAGTTTTATGCCTCATTTGATGTAATTTATATGTTGCATTTTACACACATCAATCACATACTCTACTCCACGTGTTCGCTTCGGTGAATATGTGTCGCGCATACTCTACTCGCAAACACGTGGTTAGGTTGTATCATTGTTGGTAGTTTACATGCTTCACCCGTTATGTGTTACATGCTGGGTATGCGTAAATGCTTTTTTTTATTCTATATCTATGCTAAACTTGTGTGGTCACCTTTACTTTATGTATTGACTTTTATTTTAACGTATGTGATAGGTTGATGGATTGTTATGTTGCAAACAAGATAGGAAGTCTAGAAACTCATCTAATAAAGTCTAGGTTGTCGGACTTGTTTTGTTTGAGAGAAACGTGTTATCTGTTTTGACATTTGCTGGAATGTTTGTTTAATAGTATGGGATATTAAACCTGTTAAATATTGGTAACAAATACTCGTTATGGATTCTCTTGAACAATCTGGTTCGCCTAGTGCCACGCCCCGATGATTCCACCATCGGTTGGGGTGTGACAGATTGTTATCAGAGCCATAACTATAGGGAATTAGGTCGAGTCGTGTAGAATTGACCTAGTCTATAGTCTAAGTACCAACAGACCCTTCGTATGAACCCACTTGGGGCTTCGTATGAACCCACATGTAATACTTTGGTTCGAACCTGGATTTGCTACCTTCGAACGAACTCAAGACATTGTACCTTCGTACGAACTCAATAGCTTCGTACGAAGGCAGCCTTTTCCTAAAGGATAAAATCTACTTTTGCCTTTCCTTAGGCTAACATAAATGTACACATTTGACGATACTCATATAACACAACCGAGTGATTGTGACAAGATTAGGTGTGAAAACCAAGAACTCTCGATAAGATCACTCACCCAGCGCATTTTTACTCTCGCACGAGAATCTTCTGTAGAGTCAGGAGTGATATCTACACCTCGACGGAATTCTCCATCTCTACCACATGGTTTTAACCACAGATAGGAGCGAAGTTGTTAAGTTAGGGGTGAAACCCGCATCTTAATGACACGTTCCACTCCTACTTTGATTTTACAAATCTCACTAAAGTCTCAGCTATTCCAAAGGCTCGAGTCACGTAGTAACTGGAAGGTTGAGTGCCGTTAGCCGTGTTGCGGTGAGAGCATAGTCTATTAGGCCAAAGCGTGTACTCGAACTCGTTAGGAATAGTTGAATCACTTTGGACAGTCGATGTCTAACACCCAGGACACTCTATTGATTTTAAGCCTACAATCGTCGTTTTCGCGCATCACCAAATCGCGTCTATGTGTTTTAAATTGTGAATTTTGAACTTTACGCTTTCATAGTTTCGATTTGTCGCTTTTCGCTCCCCACTTGTAAAATAAAGCTCAGGATCACACCACCATCATAATCTAAAATGCTAACTAATCGCAAACAAACTAAGAAGCCTCATACGCTACACTCTCCGCTTATGCTACTCACTATCTCTCGCAACTCCCGCACGCGCTACGTGTCCCTGAAATATAGGTGAATACGTGCAAAATATGTAGGTGAATACGTGCAAAATATGTGCTTACATGAATTATGTGCTCATACATGCTTATGTGAATTATGTGTATACGTGAATATGTGCCGACGTGTTCCTGCGCTTTACATGAGTAATAAGAATAATGAAAAGGGTTGTTAAAACACTAAACTTTTCAAAACATAACCTAATATAATTGAATCTCATCTAATCCCTCGGGATGATGTCTGCTGCAGAACTCCCAATTGACGATGTCTTCCTTTGGCTCGCACACTCGCCGAAATGTTCAGAGGAACAATGCTGACAAACTCATCGCCTCTCTCGTGGCCAAGGAAATGGCCAAGGTGATACCCCACATCGTTAGTGAAATCATTGCTTCCAGCAGCACATCCTCTGTGGATTCTAAGAATGAAGCACCTAAAACTCCGTTCAGCTTTAAACAGTTTAAGGCCTGTGGTCCTGCAAACTTCACCGGTGAAGACGGACCCCGTGCAATGTTTCAATGGTTTGACTCGATTGAAGTTACCTTCAGGCAAAGCGGATGTCCCGAGAATCTCCGCAATGTGAACCCACTAGAGTCTGTCAATCAAGGGCACTTGATTGGTGGACCGCCGAGTGCAACAGGCGCGGTAATGATGCAGCTTATGGTCTCACTTGGGAGGACCTCAGGGAGCTCATGATGAAGGAATTCTTCCCTCCCGACGAAGTCCAGAAGGTGGAGATTGAGTTCTGGAACATCAAGCAAGAAGGAGGTGACAACGCTGATCTCACCGCTCGTTTCAAATAGTTGAGAATCATCTGTCCCAGTCAAGTGGACACGCCTGATAAGACTATCACGAAGTATATTCGCGCTCTTCCAGATTGCGTAGCTTATTTTATTCAGGCAGCAAGACCTACTACTATCGAGGAAACCTACCAACTCGCAGCTGAGATTAACGACAAACGAGTCTTGGCTAGAGCTTTCAAACCCTCGACCAAAAGTCTCAGCCAGGCTACTGCAACTCCCAGTACCGACAATGCAGCATCTCAAGGTTCAAAGTCTAGCCGCCAGAGCCGCAAGCGAAGGAACAACAACAAGAATTATGTGACTACCATGGCAGCACCACTTAACGCAGTCACAGCACCGCCCAACACTCAGAATCGTCAAGTTACTACAACCAACGCACCGCCTGCGAAGCATGCGTATACTGGTGTTCACCCTCTGTGCCCTACCTGCACCTATCATCACCCGATAGGGGTAAACTGCCGTTTCTGTGAAAATTGCAACATCTATGGACACTTCACAGCTCACTGCCACTCAGGCCCCTGCCAACAAGCTCCTCAAGCTCTTCCTGCACCGCCAGCTCAACTTCTTGCTCCCCAGGTCAACCAAGCAGCTCCTGCACCCGCTGTTCATGCACGAGCTTGCTACACTTGTGGTGACCCGAATCATTTTGCTAATGTCTGCCCTCAGCGTGTTGTGAAACAAGAGCCGCAGCAGCAACCGCCACCACAACAGCAACAACAGCAGCAGCAGCAACAGCAGCCACAGCAAGCAACCCGAGGAGGAACCTTCAATATAAATGTCCGCAAGGCTCAGATTGACAATAATGTTATCAACGGTACGTTCCTTGTTAACGGTATTTATGCTTCTTGCTTATTTGATACTGGAGCCGATAACTGTTTGTATCGTTTGAATTCGAAAAGCTCCTAAAACATAAACGCGCTAACCTCCCAACGACTTTCGACGTAGAAGTTGCCACCGGAAGAACCGTCACCGTCAGCTCCGTTCTCCGTGATTGTACTCTCGAACTCAACGATCATGTCTTTTCGATCAATCTCATACCTATGCAACTAGGTAGCTTTGTCGTCATAGTAGGCATGGATTTTCTTCGTGAGAATCGTGCTAAAGTTGTTTGTTTCGAAAAGATGATTCGTTTCTCCCTTTCAAACGGTGATCAATTATGTGTTTATTGCGAAGTATCCTCGAAGGAACTGAAACTTATGTCGTGTATTCAAGCGAGCAAGTATCTCCGCAAGGAATACTTGGATTTCTTAGCTCATATTGAAATAGCCAAGGAGGAAAAGAAGACGATGGAAGAAGTACTTGTGGTTCGTGATTTTCCTATTGTCTTTCCTGTCGATTTTTCTGGTCTACCCCCTACTCATGATATCGACTTTTGTATTGACCTCCTTTGGAGCTAACCCTGTTGCAAAAGCCCCTTATCGCCTCGCACCGTCCGAAATGCGTGAACTTTCTAGCCAAATCCAGGAGTTACTTGATAAAGGCTTCATACGCCCTATCACCTCTCCTTGGGGAGCACCTGTCCTTTTCGTGAAAAAGAAGGACGGATCGTTCCGAATGTGCATCGTTTATAGGGAACTCAACAAGCTTACTATCAAGAATCGTTACCCGCTACCCGAATCGACGACTTATTTGATCAACTCCAAGGCGCTACGTGTTTCTCCAAGATCGATCTACGTTCAGGTTATCATCAGCTGCGTATTCAAGAGCAAGATATCCTGAAAACCGTTTTCCATACTCGTTATGGCCATTACGAATTCGTGGTCATGCCTTTTGGTCTCACAAATGCTCCAGCGGTCTTCATGGATCTGATGAACCACGTGTGTAAACCCTTCTTGGATCGCTTCGTTATTGTCTTTATCGATGATATCCTTATCTACTCGAAGTCGAGAGCCGAACGCGCAACATCTTCGTTTAGTTCTCAAACTTCTCCAAGGGAATCGCCTCTACGCCAAATTCTCCAAGTGTGAATTTTGGCTCGAGGAGGTTCAATTCCTCGGTCACGTTGTTAACAGTCAAGGAATTCACGTCGACCCCACGAAGATTTAAGCAGTTAAGAGTTGGATTACACCGAAAGACCCATCTGAAGTCCGTTCATTCCTTGGATTGGCGGGTTATTACCGTCGATTCATCGCCGATTTTTCTAAAATCGCCGTACCACTTACCACTCTAACTCAGAAGGACAAACCTTTTGTTTGGGGTCCCAAACAGGAGCAAGCCTTCCAAACTCTCAAGCAAATGCTTTGCAACGCACCCATCCTTACACTTCCCGACGGAAACGACAATTTCGTTGTCTATTGTGATGCCTCTAACCTAGTCTTGATTGTGTCCTTATGCAACGAGACAAGGTTATCGTGTATGCTTCTCGACAACTCAAGGTCCAAGAGAAGAACTACACTACCCACGATCTTGAACTCGGTGCAGTTGTTTTTGCGTTAAAGATTTGGCGACACTACCTTTATGGTACCAAGTCTATGGTCTTCACCGACCATAAGAGCCTACAACCCATCTTGAATCAGAAAGAACTAAATATGCGCCAACGCAGATGGGTTGAACTTCTCAACGACTACGATTGCGAGATACGCTACCACCCAGGCAAGGCTAACGTTGTAGCCGATGCACTCAGCCGACGAAGCTATGTGTATAGCTTTCGAAACATTCAAGCCTAGAATGACCTCGAAGCCCTCATTCGCGACGCTCAACACGCATGCTTCATTGAGAATACCTTGAAAGAGGAAATGAAGTGTGGTGCCGAAACCCAGTTAGTGACCAAATCGAACGGTATTTATCATTATCTCGACCGCATTTGGATCCCCAGTCGCAATAACCTTCGTGAGATATTGCCGACCGAAGCTCACAAATCCCAATATTCCATTCACCCCAGTGCCGACAAGATGTACCAGGACCTCCGTTCTAGGTATTGGTGGTCGTGCATGAAAAAGGATATCGCTCTGTACGTCTCAAAATGCCTAACTTGCTCAAAAATTAAGGCCGAACATCAACGACGCTCTGGTTTACTCGAACAACCAGAAATCCCGATGTGGAAATGGGAGAGTATTGCCATGGACTTTATTACGAGACTCCCTCGCACACTTTCTGGTCATGATAGCATTTGGGTTATCGTTGATCGACTTACGAAATCCGCCCACTACATACCGATACGAGAGGACTTCAAGGTTAAACGATTAGCACGAATCTATACCGACGAAGTCATTTGTCGACACGGGACGCCTCCTGACATCATCTCTGACCGTGATGGTCGTTTCACCTCACGTCTCTGGGAGACATTCCAGTCCGCCCTCGGTACAACTCTCAATCTCAGTACCGCATTCCATCCCCGGACCTACGGTCAGACTGAGCGCACGATCCGCACCCTTGAAGACATGCTTCGTTCGTGCGTTATAGATTTTGGTGGTAATTGGGATCCGCATTTACCTTTAGTAGAATTCTTGTACAATAACAATAATCACGCTAGTATTTAGATGGCACCCTTTGAGGCTCTATAGGGAAGAAAATGTCGATCGCCTATTGTAAAGCACGAGATCGGAGACGCTCAGATCACCGGCCCTGAGTTACTACAAGAAACGACAGACAAGATCCTCCAAATTCGAGACAATCTCTTGAAAGCTCGGAGTCGTCAAAAGAGCTACGCCGATAAATGCCGCAAGCCCCTTGAGTTCGAAGTTGTAAATCACGTATTCCTAAAGGTTTCACCTTGGAAGGGGGTGATCCGATTCGGCAAGAAAGGGAAACTAGCACCATGAACGTGGGTCCCTTTAAGATTCTGGAAAGAAGTGGCAAAGTGGCCTACCGACTCGAATTTCCGGTTGAACTCAGCAACGTACATCCGACTTTCCACGTCTCAAACCTCAAGAAGTGCCTAGCTGAAGAAAGCCTTCATGTTCCTCTCGAAGATTTGCAAATAAACGAGACTATGCACTTTGTGGAAAAGCCAGTAGAAATCATGGATCGGGAGACCAAGAAACTTCGACGCTCTCGCATTCCCATAGTGAAGGTTCGTTGGGAAGGCAAACACGGCGCCGAGTTCAATTGGGAACTCGAAAGTGATATAAAAGCAAAATATCCGCAACTCTTTGTTACGTCTGGTCCTCAATTTCGGGAGAAAATTCCCTAAAGTAGGGGTGACTGTAACAACCCGATCTTTCGGATTGTCACTTGCTTCAATTGTAACTATGTAGTTTTCTGAGATTCGATTTAAATAAAGGGTTATATTATACTAAATACATTTTCATCACACCGCACCGCTATTTCGCAAATGCTTACGCAAAACGAATTACAGAGAATTGTGCTACATAAATTGTCGAGTGTGTTTATTTGGTTACAATACGCCCCCGCATACGCTTGTCACGACTAACATGCTAAATCGCAAACGTTGTTATTAGTAGTAGTAATGTTATGCTGTGTGTTTTTATATGCTTTACTTGTGTGTGTTTATTATGTGTATTGTTTACTCGCAAACGCTATCGCAACGCAAACTCAACGCTACTCTAACAACTCGATTTATCACACTAAAACGCAATGCGATCCGAAACTCAGTGTTACGCTATAATACTTAAGGTACCAATGCTAACTAACGCAACAAAACGCAATAAACAAGCATCTTACGCGCGAAAACAAGAATTCTCCCCGTACAACAGGCCCCTCGTACGAAGCAAGCAGCCACGTACGAAGGCACTGCCTTCATACGAAGGCAGCTGGTTCGAACGAGGTCCTGCTGTGCGAACGCCCCATTCTCCCCCCATTTCTAACTTGCTGATTTCATCCCAAAACTCTGCCGAATTGCTGTCTGACCATTTTCAAGTAAGATTTAATAGTTTTATTCGATTATACAATGTTTTCCACTTTGATTTTCCACCAGAATCACTTCGATTTCATCTAAACTCTTATGTTTTCCAGCTAAACTTCATCTTTTACTGAAACTTCACCTTTTTCATCATAACTTCTCTGTTTCATCAAAACCTTCATCTTTTTCATCAAATCTTCTTCATTTACAACTAATCTACACTTAGTCGAGTGTATTGGGCCTAGCTTCGGCTTCCAAGTTAGAAATCTACTGATTTCACACTCACCAAGTGTTAGATTTAAGTGAAAAACTCTTTAAGCCTATTTCAAACTTGATTTTCACCCTAACACAGACCTAAATCGACACATATTTCATTCACTGAATAGTGCAACGACGTGGTGTCGAACCGTCTTGAATGGGACTCAAAAAGACGTCCGATTCAGGTGAAAACACAGCTCCGAACGCCATGAACAGCCACGGATGTGAGCTGGACTGTTCTGTGCAAAGCCTGGCTTCGTACGAAGGCACTACCTTCGTACGAAGGCGCACATGGCTTCGTACAACGGCACTACCTTCATACAAAGGCCTTAGGTTTTACACATCACAGCCTGACTCCCATTTCGTGACTCCGACAAAGACCGCTCTGACTCTAAGCTTATTCAGTAGCTTAAGGTTGGAGGGATGAACACTCGATTTTCTGAAGACAGACGCGAAGACACTCGATTTTGGACAACGGATGCTGCACAAGTGTGAAGACCCACCTTCGTGCGAAGGCACGAGCTTCATACGAAGCTTCTGTTTCCTACCGACACTCCAATTTTCAACTGTTTCAGCACTTTGGAGGACTTACGCTTCTGTTCCCGTACGCAGGCTGATCCGGCGCTCCCTTCAATCCATTGAGGATCGTGTTTCTTGATTAAGACACGCGCAGTGAGTATACTCGACCCATTTTCGTTTAAAACACTTTTGGGTGTTACATACATTCTCTATCAAAAACACACCACACAACGCAACACTTTTAAACGCTAACCGCTCCCGCATGCTATATGTGATTAGTTGAATGCTTGTTACTATGCTTATATAGTGATAGTTGCCAAACCGCCTTTAGCAATGAGAGTAGTATAGTTTGGACTCAGTACCTGATTTTTCAGGGGTTGCTAAGGATCACATACTCTACTTCACGTGTTCCTTTGGTGAATATGTGTCGCGCATACTCTACTCGCAGTCACGTGGTTAGGTTATAACGTTGTTGGTAGTTTACATGCTTCACCCGTTACGTGTTACATGCTGGTTATGCATAAACGCTTTTTTATACTATATCTATGCTAAACTTGTGTACTCACCTTTACTTTATGTATACTATATCTATGCTAAACTTGTGTACTCACCTTTACTTTATGTATTGACTTTTATTTTAACGTATGTAACAGGTTGATGGATTGTTATGCTGCAAACAAGATAGGAAGTTTAGAAACTCATCTAATAAAATCTAGGTTGTCGGACTTGTTTTGTTTGAGAGAAACGTGTTATCTGTTTTGACATTTGCTGGAATGTTTGTTTAATAGTATGGGATATTAAACCTTTTAAAAATTGGTAACAAATAGTCGTTATGGATTCTCTTGAGCAATCTGGTTCGCCTAGTGCCACGCCCCGATGATTCCGCCATCGCTTGGGGTTTGACAATTATGTGGTTGACCCGTGTATGTCTAGGTTGAAGATAGGTGGGCGTAATAAGTTCAGCGCCACACGTTAATCAAACACTTTGATTTTGTCAGATGAAACGGACGGGATCACTGGCAAGTTTGAGAGTGCTACGTTGGTCAATGCAGATAACGAAATGCAGGTGGAAGGGTTTGGGGCTACCCATCGAACCATAGGTAAGGATATATAATGATTTTTGTATAAGGCCACTGATTAAAAAAAAGGATTATTTATTATGTTTTGACTCGTATATTATGAAAAAACTATAGATTTTGAGTATTGGGACTCTGACACACGAATTGCTGATAATTAGAACCAAAACAAATCTGGACCCCAAAAATGGATTTGACAAAACAAAACAGTCAAAATGATTCACGATTCTATCAAAGGAATGGTTCAACAGGTTAAATTTGGGTGGCAAAGAAACAAACAACATATGTGAGTGATAATAGGAAAATTGATTCAACCAAGCAGGTTGACAATAGGAATGAAAACGTATTTCTGAAAAATGATAAAGATTTTCCAAAACAGAACAATTCTTATTGTGTCACAATACCCAAGGTTAAACAGGCCTGGGTTTCACTGTTCAAATAATTGAATGCGTTAAATGTGCAGGTGCTCCAGAAGGAATCTGAATGCCAAGATGTTGAGCGGAGCAGCCTGGCACAGGAGGCTGCAAGTCCTTGCAACTGAGAAACAGGGAGTTTGTGTGTTTTCTGTACATTTAAAAACCAAAAATATGTTTTTATTTTGTCAAAAATTGAAAAATGAAAAAATATGTTTGTGTTTTAAATTTTGTCAAAAAATTAAAATTTTTACAAAAAAATGTTTTGATTGAATATGCCGAAACCCTCACGACTGAACAGACATGATTATTTCACAAGTGATTAAAGGGTTTTAACATTGTTAAAAATCAATGTGTTGTAAATCATGGGGGTACTTTCTGGCAAACAGAGCATGTGAAGCAGAAAATGGATGGCGAGATGAAGCTATCTACATTGGTTGTTACATTTAAAGAAAATTTAATAACTAACCCTGAAATTCTAAAATGTTTTGAATTTTAGGGAGAGTAAGAACTTTGAAAATAGAAAAACATTTGACAATTTGAAAAAACCAAAAACATGAGAAAAATCGAAAGAGTTTTGTGTAAAAAGAGGAAATGATAGTACATCAGTAGACAACCACAGTACGCTAAACGGTCTCACTGATGATATGCTAGTAGGTTTTTACACATTTAGTAGATTGACTTCGAGATATAAGCCTAAATGTCAATAACTTTCTTATCTCGTGGGGAACATCTCTCGAATATATGGATAACCTCCGAAATCTCATATGAGAAGTTGCCTGATTCTGAGATACTAGGTCTTTATACTGGTTGATATCTGGGGTATTATACCTGGTCTTCTGATTTTGCGTCAGCAATGGCCTAGACCTCGTATAATACTTTACGCGCTTTAAAAAGCTTTCCCTCTGCATAAAAATTGAAAAATATCAAAAGATATGAATCAAGTGAAGTTGTAAAGAAGATTCCTAAGTGGGACACACCTTAAGTCGAGCCTTCATATCTTTGACTGAATGGTAGTTCATACCTGAGCTCTCAAGGTCTCGCATTAACCAAGAATACATATATATCAGTATCATATATTCACTTGTAAGACTGAATCTAGGGAATCTTGAAACGGGAGTATATTCTAAGGTGGGACACGCGAATAAGTTAAGTGCTTAAAACACTAAATCTCATATCTCAGAACAGTTGAACTTTGTGTGAAAATTTAAATGGACTAGTATACTGATAATCTAAGTGAATCGTTTAGAACATAAAGTGTTTATAGCTCAACGGTGCTAGTGATTTGTCATAAACTGATATGATCCTCTGACACGAACTCAAACAAAAATATTTTCTGTAAATATTTCTTTACTGCTTTACTTGAAAAGAAAAATCACAAAAGATTTTCAGTTTGTTTTTAGCATAAATTTTGAAAAATACAAAAAGATTTTGTTTTTACTTTATTTTCGACAACCGATGTCTGAAGGCCGAGTTTCAAAATCTATGTATGCTGGATATGTTTCTGAAAATAAACAAGTTCATTAATTTGAAACTTGAGGTTTTTAAAAGAAAAATTCAAAAATTGGTTTGTGAAATCTCCAAGGTCATAAAGTTGGACTTGGATGATTATCTGTGAGATTTTGGATGCTTAACTGTCAGATGTATATAGTTATTTGATAGGGGGTAGAGTTGGATAATTCTGGGAGATTACATATTGTTACATCTTTGTTTAGAGCCAGGTTATCATTCAAAAAGCTTTCACTGTTAAATATTTGTGATTTTCAGATAAAGCCAGATTACGATCCCGATAGCTGACACTAAGGGGGAGTCTGAAGACGATCTCAATGCAAGGGGGAACTTGTATTTAAAGACCCAGGTGTCGATCCTAAAAAGCATGAAAGCTTAACGAAAGGGGGAGCCTGGAGAAGGAGTCAACTGAAAGGGGGAGCTGATTCAAAATGCAGAATCAAGAGGAGCTTGAAGAGCTAAAGGGGAGTTTGTAGAATTGAAGATGTCAAAGCTTCTAAAAGACTAAGAGAGAGAGAGAGAGAGAAGACAGAAAGCTACGAGATTGACTTCAATAATATCCAAGGGGGAGTCTGTGAGTGCATAATGTCTATCACTTCCGTCAATCGTGCTTCGTAGCAGGAAATGGAACATGACAAGATTTTAGAATGAAAAATATAGGGAAAAGTCCATCCGGGCGGATGGAGTGTAGCCCATCTGGAAGGATGGGAGACTACTTGCGAGAGAGTCCTTCCTTTTCTAGAACCCTATATATAGGACTTGTCATGTTCATTTCATAACATTTGCATCTTTAGAGCTTTGAAGGTCTAGAGAGAGAAAGTAGTGATCAAGGTGATTCAAGGTGTAAAATTGTCGGATTATTAATCGAATCATCATTTTATTTTGTTCTTGTTTTCGATCCACACATGTACACGGATTCCGCACGTGATACGTGTTCTTCGCAATCGTCGGGAGTTCGTATTCGATCTGAAAACGCATGTTCATTTAGCATTCAATTTGATTTTCTATAATAACTTATGTTCACTAACTGAACTTTCAAAAAATCTAAATCTGTATCTGTGTTTATTTTTTTTTTAATATTACAAGTTATTTATCCGATTATTGTGCTAGTGCATTATCGCGGGCAGTGGAGCGGTATTGATTCGGTCCCTTATAGTACCAGTACGGTTCATGTACTCAATATAGAAATCAACACGTGTTTTACATCGACCGAAAATGATAAAAACGGATACCTGTACAGACACCAATATTGTTGGAATGATATCAATCGGTTTAAATTTTCGTGATAGTAGTACAGATATTCAATTATTTTCACAGATAGGGTTGTATAAATAAAAAAATGAAGTAAGATAAATAATAACTGATTTTGTAATCAAATTGAATTATCCAAGTAATCAAATTAACTGATAAAAGATAACACAAAATACAACGGGAATCCACGTTTTGTTTTGGATATATCTATTCTTGTAGAATAAACTAGTAAAATTGTCCAGGCGTTGTGGCGGGAATTCAACCGACATCAGTTTGTTTCATTATGGTATGAGGTATCAATAGGACACCGACACTCGTTATAACATCTAAAAGAGGAAACCCAACAGATAAAGTCAAAAGAAAAATTTATTAAAGTTTAGAGGTTTCTATAACTTTATTAAATGGATGTAAGAATGTAAATTGGTGAAAAAAAAAAACTAAGTGAATTCAAAGAGTGTAAATAAAAGTTCCCTAAATAACAAAAGAACACTATTCATCAAGCTATACATTTTAATATATAACTAGTTGGTGCCCCGCCCGCGTTGCGGGGCGATGACCGAATAATGAGCGAGTGTTAGTCAGCTCATTGAGACGAAAAACAATTAAATCGAGTCAACCAATTAAAACAAAACACTTTTATAGTTTTGATTAAAAAAACTAAAAAAATGGCAATATTGTAATTTTTAACTGAGGGAAAATTGTATTTTTTGACTGGGGTAAAATCGTAATTTGACAAAAGCTAAAGTAATGGCAGTACTGTAAATTTGAACTTGGGAAAAGTTGTAAATTTTCACAGGGGCAAATTCGTAATTTTAACTTGGGGTAACAACGTAATATAAATTTGAACTAAGGGCACAATCATAATTTTAAGCTTGAGGCAAAAGCACAATTTTATTTTGAACGGCTGGAAAAATCGTAATTTTGAGTTGGGGGCAAAAACATAATTTTATTTTCAACTGGGGAAAAAACGTAATTTTGAATTGAGGGCGAAATCACAATTTTTAAACGGGGAAAAATCACATTTTTGAACAGATGGCAAAATCGTAATTTTTAAGTAGGGGCGAAAATAAAATTTATTTTGAACTGGGGGCGAAAAGGTAATTCTGAGCTGAGAGCAAAACCACAATTTTATTTTGAATGGAGGAAAAAATCGTAATTTTGAGCTGGGGACAAAAGCGTAATTTTATTTTGAGCTGGGGCAAAACCGTAATTTTAGAGAGGGACAAAAACGTGATTTTAGAATGGATATAAAATAATAAACTGGTTGGTCCAATGGCAGAGTGTCAGGCAAAGTCGTAATTTTGAATTGAGGGCAAGATCGTAATTTTGAGATGGGGGAAAAAGCATAATTTTATTTTGAGCTGTGGGGGAAAAACGTAATTTTAAATTAGATATAAAACAATAAACATGTTGGTCCAATGGGGGAGTGCCAGGCAGCTGCCTGGCACTATTCCCCCAGTTGGGTTTTGTAAGCTGCCTCGCACTATTCCCCCAGTTGGGTTTTGTATATGTAAGAAATTAATTAATTAATATGGTTCGACAATGCAAAAGGGACACATATAAAGAGTAACATACTAGGATTCCATCTAGGATGCATGCCAATACGAAAACAAATACTTGTAAACAGGTTTGCATCATGCGATAGTGTCATGTATAAATTCAAGTACATGAACACAAATAATTCATTTAAACACAAGAAAAAAAATATCCACAATGTCCACATTGCATAAATAACGTGGTAGAAGTAGACAATTAATGCAAATTTATAGGGGAGAATACGACCTTTCATACATATTTCACCTAAGAAGTAACATACTAGGATCCAAGTACGATGTATGCCAATATGAAAACAAATACTTGTAAACAGGTTAGCATGGAACTGAATTCATGCGATGGTGTCATGTATAAATTTATGCATATGAACACAAACAATTCATTGAAACACAAGAAAAAA
Source organism: Helianthus annuus (assembly GCF_002127325.2). NCBI lineage: Eukaryota > Viridiplantae > Streptophyta > Magnoliopsida > Asterales > Asteraceae > Helianthus > Helianthus annuus. The sequence goes on from NC_035433.2 coordinate 24,986,561, forward strand.
TATCCACAATGTCTGCATTGCAAGAATAACGTGGTAGAAGTTGACAATTAACGCAAATTGATAGGGGAGAATGCGACCTTTCATACATATTTCACCTAATGTAAACGGTATTACTTCACATGTCACTTTAGCCTAAAAGCATCTTTGAGAGGAATAAGACTTAAAAATCATTAGGTCATGTATTTGATTTTCACAAAAGGTTTTCTTCAGATTTATTAGATTTTCTTCTAAATTGCTGTATAGGAATTATAGCCCAGTAAGATTGATATTATTGGATGATTCCTCTTGTATCATGATGATACTCAAATGGTCCGCTAGTAATCCAAATTTCCCGTTCAAAAAAAGGTAAAGAATATTACTATCAACGATATTATATTATTTTTGTTATTAGCAGCACCAGTATTATTATTATTGTTATATGAAAAACTTTTTAGCTGCAATTAGGGCTGCAAACAAACCGTTCACGAACACCAATAAAACCTTGTTCGTGTTCGTTTGTTAAGAATAAATGTGTTTGGGAAGCATTTTACAAACACTTATCGAACGAGATTTTATGTTCATATTCGTTTTTTAAGGAAATGAACTTGTTTGTGTTTGTTTGTTAATTTTAGGCAACGGACAAAAATGAACATTGCGGAACACAAGTGAGCACAAACTAATGTTCATGAACACAAATGGAAACAAACGAACACAAACAATCGTTAATGAACAGAATATATAATACACTGACACTTATTAATCGTCATGGAAAAGCTAAAGTCGAATTGGAAATTGTTTTCTTTTTAGCTTGAATGGGAACATGTCATCTTCAGAAAGGGTTTGTCGGGTTGTGACAATTTGATACGGACAAAATGTTTCTAAGATCACTTTAACAAAAATTAGATTTGTAATAATAAATATTTTTTTAATCATGTTAACACGTTTTATAAACAATATGGAAAAAATGTTTCTGGTCAATCCGTCCCCGTTCGTCCGTTTGATTGATACCAGAAAATACCGGATCCCATATTGACCCCTCTAATCAACCTGCCTATCTATCCACCTTTACCAATTATAATACGGAAACTTACGTGATAAACCGAGGCCAGCTAATACTTTACCATTTCCTAGAGTTAAATGGTTTTTGAAAAGCAAATAACCGAAAGAAAAAAGTCAATAATTGAATAATAATTTGTTTGCAAACTGATTTTGGAAATTCTGGCCCTGCCCTTCGTGTTGTTACTATCATGTCATTCTCCTAACATTTATTGCTGGCCTAAGTGAGCGTTCCTTTTGTCTAAGCAAAATGCTTTCTATCTTAATAGTGATAACCCTCCCCAGTACTGGAATCCTTCCGGTAGTTACAGTTACCAACTGTTTAGCTTTGCCGTTCCAGTAGTTTCATAACACCGATGTTTTTCTTAATTGTCCGACAGTTTTACTTTTACATGATAGAGAAGTAGAATTACGAGTAGATTAGATGTGTGTGTTTAAATAATAATTTAAAAAGCAAATAACCGAAAGAAAGAAGTCAATAATTGAGTAATAATTTGTTTGCAAACTGATTTTGGAAATTCCGGCCCTTCCCTTCGTGTTGTTACTATCATGTCATTCTCCTAACATTTATTTCTGGCCTAAGTGAGCGTTCCTTTTGTCTAAGCGAAATGGTTTCTATCTTAATAGATATTGATGGATGTATGTAGAAAAAGAAAAAAGAAAATAATGAATTGAAGAGATTAAACTTTTATTGAGGGTTCATATATTTTTTAATGCATATTAAAATTGCTTTATGTTGCATGTAAGTGCGGTGTGTATTTTTAACAAAGAAAAAAATACAGCAAATTTACTAACACGACACAAATAAGGACGGATTAGAATTTTAAGTATGTGTTCTATTGCACTATCTAGTTTCTAAGTTAGGTTGTTGACTAGCATGGATCACTAGCTCAACGCTTGTTCTAAATGGATATCGGTATTTCCATATAGTTTTCTTTCTTTTTCTTCGTTATCTATTATTTGAAAATCATGCTTCAAAAGTTGCAACCTCACCGTATGTATATATTTTATATCCGGTTTCTTAAAAATCATACACTGAATCATTGGTAGCTAGCTTGTTAAAAATCGCTGTATGTTTATTTTCTTTTGCTAGCTCCTTTATAATTTTTAAAACATTTCTACATATTTTTAAAGCATCTAAATACGATTAAAGAATAAATCAAGGTAGTGTTTGATATGCACGAAAAAGAGGTGAAATGGAATGGACTATTGTGAGGTAATGAAGAAAAGAGTGACGGTTGGTTGAGAAATTGAACCACCCATTAAATAAGGCATTCTATTCCATCAAAATCATTACATTTATCCCCCTGTTTTTTCCATTTCATCACCCTTCATTAACAAAACCACAACCCACCAAAGTTGCGACCACAACCGCCGCCATGACTACCGTTACCGCCACCCACCGCTACCCTCACCCACTTTCGCCACTACCACCACCCAACTCCGGGCTCGCCGTCACTTGCCATTACCCACCTCTGCCCCTGTTGTCTATCACTCGCAACCACCCACTGCTGCCATCGCTACCCATCTCCGCTGCCACCCATCGCCGACACCTCCGCCGTTGCCGATACACCCGCCACCACCCACCACTGCCGCCCGACGGCGTAACCATCTCTCCCAAACCCGCCACCCACCGCCGACATCATCACCGCCACAGGCGCCACCCACCTGCGCCCCCCGCCACCACCCACCACCGCTATCACTGTAACCTATCACCAGTGATGAAGCTTGACGTTTTCGACGGGGGGTCGAAAACATATATACCAAAATTTCTATAGAACCGGGGGGTCGAAAACGTATATATCCAAAAATTTCTATACGAAAACTACATGTATAACACTGCTGAGCGAAAATTTCGAAGGGTAGGGTGCCCCCCCCCCCCGGCTCCTTCAAAGCTGCGCCAACGCCTATCACCAACCACCACCACTGACTACCGTCACGCACAACCGATTTTATTCCTTCGTCTATTATTTGCTCACAAACAACAAAAAATAACGATTCATTCCATTCTCACATGGTAATCAAACAAGACATTGAATGGTAATGATCTATTCCATTACGTCGCCTATTCCATAACTTCGTCTATTTTATTCACTTGTCCATTCCGTTACGCCATACCAAACAGACCCAAGAGGTTTTTTTTACTTATAAAACCAATCTTAGTTTGTTGTTTCTTTTGAACAAGGTGATATGTGGAAACAACATAACCTAATGTTATTTATGACTTTACAAAGCATGTAGGGTTTGGTGCACTCATACTTCTAATGTCTTACATCATTCACAATGGAACTTTTATATATTTGTAAATGGGTTACTTATATTATAAGGAATGGTTGTTAGTGGTTTAAGTGACAGAGAGAGAAAATGTTATTATTCATTTGTAAATATACGAGAAACATTGTTCATCCCTATAATTTTATTAATATTTATGAAAGTGGTTGTAAGTGGAAAAGAGAGAGAAAAAGTAATGTTAAAGTGTTGGACCTACAAAAGAAATATGATATTCAAAAGCCAAAACATGACCTAGCTAACTGATAGTAGATGAAACATTCTCCTCCCAATGATAGTGAATCTTGAACCCTAATCAAAATAGCGGTTGAAGATATGCTAACATTTGTTGAAGCCTTGGAACCACTGTTGAAGAAGAACCAAGCACTAGTTAAATGGCCAAAGCATTGTTGAAGTAAAGAACTGTTCAAGAAGACCAAACATCTGTTTTGGCCAAACAAATGTTTTGAACAAAGCGACACAGTTTGAAGATCAGAGGTTTCATCAATACAATAGTACTTGCTTTGTAACAGACCTTTCATGTAATAAATCAGATGTTAGATCTGCGTAGATGCTTTCTAATATCTATGGAATCTTTTCTGTTAGGAATGTTAGATGTCGCTACCGGGGTGATGCCAGCTGATTGCAAACAGACCTTTTGTATTTAGAATAAATAGATCTCACTTGTTAGAGATCTATTCATCACTTAACACATTCTCTTTTGTATGAATAGATTTGTGTGTGATCAGGTTGAGGGGTAGATTGTTTAATCATCATACTATAATTGAAATCATTTGAATTTCAATAGAAAACAATTGTTGATATATCTTCCAACTTGTGTGCTTATTTCATTACTTACATTTCAATTTATAAACTGTAGGATCGATATTCGACCTAAATGAGTCGGTCAGAGTCAAATCTAAGTCACTAGAGAGGCGGAAACAATCTAGTAACTGGGAATCGGTGTTAGAATGTGAGTAGAAGCAGAGATATTGTTGATGCACGAATGTCTAAAGCCTGCGTCTTAGTCTTAGTCAAGCTTGTATAGGGTCTAGGGGTAAGAAATGCTAATTATGTATAGTATAGGGGGCTGTTTGTAAGTTTTGAGTTTTAATGTCCTGATTCCGCTCCTAATGACATTATGTCATTTGGAGCGAAATCACTTGTTTCTGATTTCGCCCGAAATGACACAATGTCATTAGGAGCAAAATCAGACCCCTATATATAGTTGTGATGTTTTCTCATTTTAAAAACTGAATGTCGACCGTGTAACCGAACTGCTGCCGAATTTTTCTGAGAAGTATTAATGAGAAAACGTGTTTAAAGTAATCTGCTTTCTGTTTCTACTCCATTCTACTTTGATTCAAGTTGTTTTTGTATTTCCGCTGCATAAACAGTGGTGTTTAACTCTGATTGACTCAATTGATCGTCAATAACGATCCTACAATTGGTATCAGAGCCAGTTATGAGCTAGAATACCAGAATCAAAGCTTTTTTACTACATTTTTTGAGTTTCTGGACATTGCCACGGACAAAATGGACTGAACTTTGGACATATTGTGTAAAATTGACAATTAACAAACCCTTGAGAGTTTCAGCATAAAATACGGCTTAAAACTGATTAAAAATGGTTCGAAACCTGATTCCGCTCGAAACAGCATTTAGTTGATTCCGCTCGTAATTCTGAGCGAAATCAGGTTTTCACTTGATAAGTTTTTGATTCCGCTCGAAATGTTTGGAGCGAAATCAAGGTGTTAGTCTGAATCTGTGATTCCGCCCGAGGACACATCTGATTCCGCTCGAGGATTCATACTGATTCCGCTCGAATTAGTCTGTTTGTTGATTTCGCTCGATTGAATCTTTTTGATTCCGCTCCAAATTCATATTTCTGATTTCGCCCGAAATTTTAAACTGTGATTCCGCTCCTAAAACCTGTTTTAGTTTGAAAAACATGGTTTGAGGGTTTAAGTCCGTTTCGTTTGTGATATCGTGTTGGGAATTCAGTCTGTGTAGAAAGTTTTCAGTAAAAGTAACCTGTTTGTCAAAAAGTTAAAAATTTTTCAGAATTTGTCACCTAAAATGGAAAATCAAGATTTTTACAATCTTTTTGCGGGTAGCGGCATGACGGCAACACAAAATCCGGCAAGCATAGTTCAAAATGTCAACATGGAGAATGAACTAGGAACAATGCAGAAACCGCCAAAGCTTATGAACTTGGATGAGTATGCCGGATGGTCGGGTCGATTCCAGAATTGGGTACAAGCCAACCATTTTGAGTGTTGGATGAAAATAGAGAAAAAATATGTTCCACCTGTTGATGGATTGGGATTACAGAAAGGCATAGGAAGTTTGACTGAGACTGAACAGAATGATTTTAAGGCGGAGAAGAAGATGGTCAGTATTCTCCAACAGGCCATAAAAGAAGATATTCTTGTGCTGTTACAACATGATGACGACTCACAATCGATGTGGCAAGCATTAAAGTTGAATTTCCAAGGCAGTGTTTCTATGATCAAAAGCAAGAAAGCCCTAATCAAGAAAGAGTTCGACATCTTTACTGGAATGAAGGGTGAAACGACGAAGCAGTTAATTGAACATTATTACCATCTTGTGGTAGAGATGAAAAGATTGGAGATTACAAAGACAGACGAGGAATGGATCGACAAGTTGTCCGATGCATTACCTTATGATGAATGGGGCACGTACTTAATGATGTTGAAAAACAACTCGGATTTTGTGAATTTGAATCTCAAGGCATTCATTGAAAAGATAGAAGCTCATGAATTGGAATTATTGAAGATCAGGAAGATGAATTCAGCAAGTGTACAACAAGATGTATCTTTGTACTATAAAGGCAGCACACATGTTACAACAAATCAGAGTCCAAAGATACAAACGGGTTTTAGTGCTGACACACATTCAAGTGTTTCTACAAATACTCCACAATCAAACAACTCTTCACTGTTTACGAACTATGAGCCAAACTTCAAAGCTCCAGAGCAGCAATCACCTCAAAGCTCTACAAGTTCCAACAATCAGGCTTACGTTTCTGGGGTGCAATGCAACATCGCGGTGAATATTAAGAACGGAAATGAAATTACTGAAACAGCCGCGAAACAACACATTGCTTTACTGGCTTCCGTTTTAGAGGCGTATGAAGGTTTAGTGGAAGGCAGGATCGGTAATCCGGATATGACAAAAGAGGATTACGACCAGATCGACGCCGAGGAGCTTGAATTGATTGATATAAAATGGTGCATGGCAAGTTTGGTTAGAAGGGCACAACGCTTTATGGAGATCACAAGCAGAAACAGTCTCTTAGGTCCTGATCAGAAGCTAGGATTCGACAAATCAAAAGTTACCTGCTTCAAGTGTAAAGAACGTGGCCATTTCAAGAGGAAATGCCCGAACCTTGAAGTGAACAACCATCAGAACCCATTTACAAACGATAATTACAGGCAGGCGATCTATCATCAGCCTAACCAACAACCTGCTGTTCAGAGGCCGCAAATCGAAAACAAACCGGAGAAGGCTCTTATCGTGAATCAAGATGATGAAAAAGTAGCCGAAGGTTTTACCTGGGATAAATACATTCCGGGAAGTGATGGGCATGCCATGATGGCAGAAATAGTTGAAGTACCGGAGATGGTGACTGAGCCAGAAATGGTTGTTGAAAATGTTCCTGTTGAGAATGTGGTTGACATTGAAGAAATTGCTGCAGAAGTTTACTATTACCAGTCAGAACATGAGGTATTGGCAAGTTCTATGAAATCAGTAATGCTTCCTAAAGTGTTTGAATCTTTTGAAGGTTATTTCGAAGAACCGACGACTGGATCGTGTCCAAGATACGAAGAAAAGAAAGAAATTGTCGAGGAAATGATAGACGTGACAAAAGAGTTGACTAGAGAGACATTGAAAGATATTGCTGACAACGCTCTCATGGGAAAGCTAAAAGAGGTAGACACGGAACTCGAGAAGTCAGAGTCTGTCAGTACCGTGTCAGTCAAACAGGAGTCTGATCAGAAATCTGTAGTTCAGGAGGTCAAAGTGTCTGAGTCTGAGTTGAAAAATGTCGGTAAACAAGATGTGAAAATAGTTTGTGATGAACTGGTTGTTGAGAAAGTTGTTTCAATCCCTGAAACACCATGCCAACAGTGTTTACAACCGTGCATGGAGTGTCTTGAGAAAGACACTAAGTATCAGGAATTGAAACATCATGTAGATATGCTAAAATTTGACCTTGGACAAGTCAAAGAGGCTTATGATACTCTTGCCAGGTCAATTAAAATGATCCAAAAAGAGAGTGTTGAAAACGACAAAGCAACAAAATTGGTTAAAGCAACACTGTTTGATAAACAAGTTGAGGTCAATTTTCATCTAGACACGATTGCTTCACTAAAGAAAGAGCTTGAATTAGCTAAAATCGAAAATGATTGAATTGATAAAAAAATTGATGAGTTATGTGGCTTCATCTTATGTTCTTGAATAGATTGTCCCATAGCAGCCACAGCTGCACCAGTCTTTAAGAGTGTTCCACCCCCAATGTGGAATCATTATACGCAAAAATATCCAGATGGGGTGGAAGCTGCTTTGAATCTCAAGTTGAGATCAATTGAGGATGATTTGCCCGAAAGCATTGATGTTACATTCTCTGCATCCGACACCGACAACGAATCACAGGTCATCAAAACTGTTGTTGATCAGGTGTTAGATGAAGAGAGTGATAACTCTGAGAAGTCTCAATCTGAGAAAGTTGTTAGTGAGTCTGAAGATGAGGGTAATTTCTTGGATCGTTTCATACCGAAATCGGACAAGAGTGCGAATGATGATCCGATTATGGTGGTATACACTATGATTGGAACATACAAACTTTATTCCGATTTCGAGTATCCTCTTCAGAATGTGAAGATTGAGAATGTTGAGAAAGTTTTCAAGTTGGTTGAAATGAACATTGATGAGGTTAACAATAAAGAATTCTTTTCAAAACCTAAAAAATATTTTGCTACATCACATCCTACTAGTTTGGGAAAGAAAGAGTGGGAAGGAAAGGGTAATAACAAGAAAAACAATTTTAAAAACAAAGGGATCGGTTTTCAGAAGAAAATGGCTAAGCAAGTGGTTAAGCCAAAAGAGAAAATGAATGATATCTTTGTTGCTGGACCGAGTGTAGATGATGAAAAGGACTACATTTTTAGTCAAAAAGCCGTGGACGATTTCAATGCAGTGAAAGAGTTGAAAGAGGAGACATCCAAATCAACTTTTGTCGAGTATGACAAAAGAGTCTGTTATCGCTGTAATGTAATCGGACACATGGATAAACAGTGCAAGAAAGTGTTTGAGAAACCTGTTTTCGTAAAACTAGTTGTTCAAAAACCTTGACCAAAATCACCGGTTGGTACAAAAGGTAAAAAACTAATGGTTTCTCCGATTCGCATCCTAAAAAGAGGAGAATCTTTGAAGTCCGAGGATAAGCCAAAATCGACCTTCGAGATTGGTGAATCTTCCAAGTCTCACAAGACTTCAAAAATTTATCCTAAAACAAAAATGTTTGAAAACCAATCATGGGTTGCGAAGTCGAAACCATCTGTCGAGGTCAGAAAGATGGAAAATGCTTTAAAAATGAAACAAAGGTTTTAAAAGATGATGTTGTCGAGTTTGAAAATGAACTTGATAAATTTCTTGCTGATTTTCCCCCGATTAACAACAAAGTAAAATCAGTTGTGAAAGATAATGTTCCTAATGTCACATTTAACTTTCCTAAAAATAATGATAAGTGTGATGTAATGTTTGGCACTGTTTCTGAGGTCAAAAAGTCATGGGCGTCATTGTTTGAATAAGTTGATTTGATGTTTGCAGGGGCTGCACAGGTCTATCCTTTCGAAGTGGATCATGGACAGTGGTGCATCGAGACATATGACAGGGACTCTAGCTCTTGTTTACGACGTCAAATCAATAAATGGAAGTTATGTGGGCTTCGCCGGAAATCAAGGCGGGAGAATTGTTGGACAGGGAACGTTGACGAATGGTGTCATCTCATTCGAGAAAGTGAACTATATCGTAGACTTGGAAAACAATTTACTTAGCATTTCGCAAATATGTGATAAATCTTTCAGTGTACATTTCACAAAGAACGAGTGTGTGATTTTAAAATCGGGGTTTAAAATCCCTGATGAGATGGTGTTGTTGCGCGCTCCACGGGAGAACGACCTTTATATTCTTGATATGAGTGTCGCAGCACCAACAACTCATCAAAAACAATGTTTTGTGTCAAAATAAAAAACAACGGAAAAAGAATCAATCATGTGGCATCGTAAGATGGGCCATATTCATGTTCGTAAAATGAATTTTCTAGTGCATAATGATTTGGTAGAAGGTGTAAACTTAAAGAACTTTCATTTGAATGATGATTGTGTAGCGTGTAAAAAGGGGAAGCAGACTCGGAAGTCACACCCACCGAAGATACTTAATTCGATCAGGTTACCTCTTGAGAGATTACACATGGATCTCTTCGGGCCTGTCAACGTAAAGAGCATCAGTGGAGATTTGTACTGCTTGGTGGTGACTGATGACTTTACAAGATTCTCGTGGGTCTTGTGCTTGGAAAGAAAGGATCAAACTTTTGAGTCGTTGATGGTGTTGTTCAAGAAGATGGAAACGGTGTATAAGCTGCCGATCCGGAGAATTCGTAGTGACAACGGAACAGAATTCAAAAACAACAAAATGTACGAGTTTTGCAATGAGAAGGGAATTCTTAATGAATTCAGTGCGCCGTACACAGCACAACAGAACGGCGTTGCTGAACGAAAGAATCGGACCCTTATAGAGACAGCTCGAACAATGTTAGCCGATTCCAAACTACCGATCTTCTTCTCGAGCGAAGCAGTATCTGCAGCTTGATATACTCTGAATCGCGTATTCACCGTCACAAAGTACAAAAAGACATTCTTTGAGTTGCTGCACCGATACAAGCCGAATCTTGAGTTTCTGGAGCCATTTCCGTCTCCTTGTACGTTTATTGAGAAGTATCAATGAGAAAACGTGTTTAAAGTAATATGCTTTCTGTTTCTACTCCATTCTACTTTGATTCAAGCTGTTTGTGTATTTCCGCTGCATAAATAGTGGTGTTTAGCTCTGATTGACTCAATTGATCGTCAATAATGATCCTACAATTGGTATAAGAGCCAGTTATGAGCTAGAATACCAGAATCAAAGCTTTTTTACTACATTTTTTGAGTTTCTGGACATTGCCACGGACAAAATGGACTGAACTTTGGACATATTGTGTAAAATTGACAATTAACAAACCCTTGAGAGTTTCAGCATAAAATACGGCTTAAAACTGATTAAAAATGGTTCGAAACCTGATTCCGCTCGAAACAACATTTAGTTGATTCCGCTCATAATTTTGAGCGAAATCAGGTTTTCACTTGATAAGTTTTTGATTCCGCTCGAAACGTTTGGAGCGAAATCAAGGTGTTAGGCTGAATCTGTGATTCCGCCCGAGGACACATCTGATTCCGCTCGAGGATTCATACTGATTCCGCTCGAATCAGTCTGTTTGTTGATTTCGCTCGAGAGAATCTTTTTGATTCCGCTCCAAATTCATATTTCTGATTTCGCTCGAAATTTTAAACTGTGACTCCGCTCCTAAAACCTGTTTTAGTTTGAAAAACATGGTTTGAGGGTTTAAGTCTGTTTCATTCGTGATATCGTGTTGGGAATTCAGTCTGTGTAGAAAGTTTTCAGTAAAAGTAACCTGTTTGTCAAAAAGTTAGAAATTTTTCAGAATTGTCACCTAAAATGGAAAATCAAGATTTTTACAATCTTTTTGCGGGTAGCGGCATGACGGCAACACAAAATCCGGCAAGCATAGTTCAAAATGTCAACATGGAGAATGAACTAAGAACAATGCCGAAACCGCCAAAGCTTATGAACTTGGATGAGTATGCCGGATGGTCGGGTCGATTCCAGAATTGGGTACAAGCCAAACATTTTGAGTGTTGGATGAAAATAGAGAAAAAATATGTTCCACCTGTTGATGGATTGGGATTATAGAAAGGCATTGGAAGTTTGACTGAGACTGAACAAAATGATTTTAAGGCGGAGAAGAAGATGGTCAGTATTCTCCAACAGGCCATAAAAGAAGATATTCTTGTGCTGTTACAACATGATGACGACTCACAATCGATGTGGCAAGCATTAAAGTTGATGTTCCAAGGCAGCGTTTCTATGATCAAAAGTAAGAAAGCCCTAATCAAGAAAGAGTTCGACATCTTTACTGGAATGAAGGGTGAAACGACGAAGCAGTTGATTGAACATTATTACCATCTTGTGGTAGAGATGAAAAGATTGGAGATTACAAAGATAGACGAGGAATGGATCGACAAGTTGTCCGACGCATTACCTTATGATGATTGGGGCACGTACTTAATGATGTTGAAAAACAACTCGGATTTTGTGAATTTGAATTGGAATTATTGAAGATCAGGAAGATGAATTCAGCAAGTGTACAACAAGATGTATATTTGTACTATAACGGCATCACACCTGTTACAACAAATCAGAGTCCAAAGATACAAACGGGTTTCAATGCTGATACAAATTCAAGTGTTTCTACAAATACTCCACAATCAAACAACTCTTCACCATTTACGAACTATGAGCCAAACTTCAAAGCTCCAGAGCAGCAATCACCTCAAAGCTCTACAAGATCCAACAATCAGGCTTAAGTTTCTGGGGTGCAATGCAACATCGCGATGAATATTAAGAACGGAAATGAAATTACTGAAACAGCCGCGAAACAACACATTGCTTTACTGGCTTCCGTTTTAGAGGCGTATGAAGGTTTAGTGGCAGGCAGGATCGGTAATCTGGATATGACAAAAGAGGATTACGACCAGATCGACACCGAGGAGCTTGAATTGATTGATATAAAATGGTGCATGGTAAGTTTGGTTAGAAGGGCACAACGCTTTATGGAGATCACAGGCAGAAACAGTCTCTTAGGTTCTGATCAGAAGCTAGGATTCGACAAATCCAAAGTTACCTGCTTCAAGTGTAAAGAACGTGGCCATTTCAAGAGAGAATGCCCGAACCTTGAAGTGAACAACCATCAGAACCCATTTACAATCGATTATTACAGGCAGGCGATCTATCATCGGCCTAACCAACAACTTGCTGTTCAGAGGCCGCAAATCGAAAACAAACCGGAGAAGGCTCTTATGGTGAATCAAGATGATGAAAAAGTAGCCGAAGGTTTTACCTGGGATAAATACATTCCGGGAAGTGATGGGCAGGCCATGATGGCAGAAATAGTTGAAGTACTTGAGATGGTGACTGAGCCAGAAATGGTTGTTGAAAATGTTCCTGTTGAGAATATGGTTGACATTGAAGAAATTGCTGTAGAAGTTTACTATTACCAGTCAGAACATGAGGTATTGGCAAGTTCTATGAAATCAGTAATGCTTCCTAAAGTGTTTGAATCTTTTGCAGGTTATTTCGAAGAACCGACGACTTGATCGTGTCCAAGATACGAAGAAAAGAAAGAAATTGTCGAGGAAATGACAGACGTGACAAAAGAGTTGACTAGAGAGACATTGAAAGATATCGCTGACAAAGCACTCATGGGAAAGCTAAAAGAGGTAGACACAGAACTCGAGAAGTCAGAGTCTGTCAGTACCGTGTCAGTCAAACAGAAGTCTGATCAGAAATCTGGAGTTCAGGAGGTCAAAGTGTCTGAGTCTGAGTTGAAAAAAATCGGTAAACAGGATGTGAAAATTGTTTGTGATGAACAGGTTGTTGAGAAGGTTGTTTCAATCCCTGAAACACCATGCCAACAGTGTTTACAACCGTGCATGGAGTGCCTTGAGAAAGACACTAAGTATCAAGAATTGAAACATCATGCAGATATGCTAAAATTTGACCTTGGACAAGTCAAAGAGGCTTATGATACTCTTGCCAGGTCAATGAAAATGATCCAAAAAGAGAGTGTTGAAAACGACAAAGTAACAAAATTGGTTAAAGCAACACTATTTGATAAACATGTTGAGGTCAATTTTCATCTAGACACGATTGCTTCACTAAAGAAAGAGCTTGAATTAGCTAAAATAGAAAATGATTGAATTGATAAAAAATTGATGAGTTATGTGGCTTCATCTTATGTTCTTGAATAGATTGTCCCACAGCAGCCACATGCTGCACATGTCTTTAAGAGCGTTCCACCCCCAATGTGGAATCATTATACGCAAAAATATCCAGATGGGATGGAAGCTGCTTTGAATCTCAAGTTGAGATCAATTGAGGATGATTTGCCCGAAAGCATTGATGTTACATTCTCTGCATCCGACACCGACAATGAATCACGGGTCATCAAAACTGTTGTTGATCAGGTGTTAGATGAAGAGAGTTATAACTCTGAGAAGTCTCAATCTGAGAAAGTTGTTAGTGAGTCTGAAGAGGAGGGTAATTTCTTGGATCGTTTCATACCGAAATCGGACAAGAGTGCGAATGATGATCCGATTATGGTGGTATACACTATGATTGGAACAGACAAACTTTATTCCGATTTCGAGTATCCTCTTCAGAATGTGAAGTTTGAGAATGTTGAGAAAGTTTTCAAGTTGGTTGAAATGAACATTGATGAGTTTAACAATAAAGAATTCTTTTCAAAACCTAAAAAATCTTTTGTTACATCACGTCCTACCAGTTCGGGAAAGAAAGAGTGGGAAGGAAAGGGTAATAACAAGAAAAACAATTTTAAAAACAAAGGGATCAGTTTTGAGAAGAAAATGGCTAAGCAAGTGGTTAAGCCAAAAGAGAAAATGAATGATATCTTTGTTGCTGGACCGAGTGTAGATGATGAAAAGGACTACATTTTTAGTCAAAAAGCCATGGACGATTTCAATGTAGCGAAAGAGTTGAAAGAGGAGACATCCAAATCAACTTTTGTCGAGTATGACAAAAGAGTCTGTTATCGCTGTAATGAAATCGGACACATGGATAAACAGTGCAAGAAAGTGTTTGAGAAACCTGTTTTCGTAAAACCAGTTGTTCAAAAACCTTGACCAAAATCACCGGTTAGTACAAAAGGTAAAAAACCAATGATTTCTCCGATTCACATCCTAAAAAGAGGAGAATCTTTAAAGTCCAAGGATAAGCCAAAATCGACCTTCGAGATTGGTGAATCTTCCAAGTCTCACAAGACTTCAAAAATTTATCCTAAAACAAAAATGTTTGAAAACCAATCATGGGTTGCGAAGTCGAAACCATCTATCGAGGTCAGAAAGATGGAAAATGTTTTAAAAAATGAAACAAAGGTTTTAAAAGATGATGTTGTCGATTTTGAAAATGAACTTGATAAATTTCTTGCTGAGTTTCCCCCGATTAACAACAAAGTAAAATCAGTTGTGAAAGATAATGTTCCTAATGTCACATTCAACTTTCCTAAAAATAATGACAAGTGTGATGTAATGTTTGGCACTGTTTCTGAGGTCAAAAAGTCATAGGCGTCATTGTTTGAATAAGTTGATTTGATGTTTGCAGGGGCTGCCCAGGTCTATCCTTTCGAAGTGGATCATGGACAGTGGTGCATCGAGACATATGACAGGGACTCTAGCTCTTCTTTACGACGTCAAATCAATAAATGGAAGTTATGTGGGCTTCGCCGAAAATCAAGGCGGGAGAATTGTTGGACAGGGAACGTTGACGAATGGTGTCATCTCATTCGAGAAAGTGAACTATATCGTAGAGTTGGAAAACAATTTACTTAGCATTTCGCAAATATATGATAAATCTTTCAGTGTACATTTCATAAAGAACGAGTGTGTGATTTTAAAACCGGGGTTTAAAATCCCTGATGAGATGGTGTTGGTGCGCGCTCCACGGGAGAACGACCTTTATATTCTTGATATGAGTGTCGCAACACCAACAACTCATCAAAAACAATGTTTTGTGTCAAAATTAAAAACAACAGAAAAAGAATCAATTATGTGGCATCGTAAGATGGGCCACGTTCATGTTCGTAAAATGAATTTTCTAGTGCATAATGATTTGGTAGAAGGTGTAAACTTAAAGAACTTTCATTTGAATGATGATTGTGTAGCGTGTAAAAAGGGGAAGCAGACTCGGAAGTCACACCCACCGAAGATACTTAATTCGATCAGGTTACCTCTTGAGAGATTACACATGGATCTCTTCGGGCCTGTCAACGTAAAGAGCATCAGTGGAGATTTGTACTGCTTGGTGGTGACTGATGACTTTACAAGATTCTCGTGGGTCGTGTGCCTGGAAAGAAAGGATCAAACTTTTGAGTCGTTGATGGTGTTGTTCAAGAAGATGGAAACGGTGTATAAGCTGCCGATCCGGAGAATTCGTAGTGACAACGGAACAGAATTCAAGAACAACAAAATGTACGAGTTTTGCAATGAGAAGGGAATTCTTCATGAATTCAGTGCGCCGTACACACCACAACAGAACGGCGTTGCTGAACGAAAGAATCGGACCCTTATAGAGACAGCTCGAACAATGTTAGCCGATTCCAAACTACCGATCTTCTTCTGGAGCGAAGGAGTATCTGCAGCTTGCTATACTCTGAATCGTGTATTCACCTTCAAAAAGTACAAAAAGACATCCTTTGAGTTTCTGCACCTATACAAGCCGAATCTTGAGTTTCTGGAGCAATTTGGGTCTCCGTGTACGTTTATTGATGAGAATGGAAAATTTGGTGCTAAATCAAATGAGGGTTTCTTTGTAGGTTACGCAAGCCTGCCGAAGAGGGTGTTCGTACCGTGCCTGGGGAAAGCGATATAAGTTTAGCATGTGGATTGTCAGAAGCACACTCCATCACCACAACTTCCCGCACAAAGATTCCTGTTCGATTGTGACAAGCTCTGGGAGTCGTTTCAGCTACCGGTTCAGTCGAGTGACGAGGAACTAGCACTTCTGTACCAGTACCAGCAATATATGTCACAGGAGCAAGTGCCTAGACCGCTAGTGGTTCCTCCACCCACCGAGGGTACTCACAATGATGAAGCCGGACCGACTGGAACAGCTCACGAACCACCAGAGGAACCAGCTCCAACATTTGAGGTTTCTGACGACTCAGAGGTGGAACCCGCTCCAACCTTTGACGAGGAACCAAATGATACTTCGACGGAAGCTGTGGATCAAACCGTTGATCTTGATATATCGAACTTGCAATCGGAAGTGAATGTGCCAGACACCATTATGCCTCGGACTTTGTCTTACCATCCGTCAGAGCAAATAATTGGTGACCTGCAAAGTGGTGTTAAAACCCGAGACCAAATCAACCGAGCTCTTACATGTTTTTATTCTTCTGTTGCTCATTTGCAAGAAAATTCTCATTAAAATTTTTTATTTCGCAGATCGAGCCCAGAACTTACAAAGAGGCGTTGACTGAGGATAGCTGGGTAAATGCGATGCAAGAAGAGCTACTACAGTTTGAAAAGCTGGGTGTTTGGAGACTAGTTGATCTGCCACAGAATCAAAAGTTAATCAAAACAAAGTGGGTATTCAAGTGCAAAAGGGATGACAGAGGAGTCGTGGTGAGAAACAAAGCACGATTAGTGGTACAAGGCTTTAGTCAGCAAGAAGGCATCGACTACGACGAAGTTTTCGCGCCTGTTGCTAGACTCGAGGCGATTCGGATCTTCCTGGCGTTTGCGTCATGGAAAGACTTTAAAGTGTACCAGCCGGACGTCAAATCTGCCTTCCTTTACGGAAAAAATCAAAGAAGAGGTGTATGTGGGAAAACCGCCGGGGTTCATTGATCCACTGCACAAAAACAAGGTCTATCTACTGGACAAGGCGCTCTACGGACTTCACCAGGCCCCGAGAGCCTGGTACGAGACGCTTTCCCAATATCTGTTGGCCAACAGGTTCACCAGAGGGACAGTAGACAGCACGTTGTTCACAAAGGAAGTAGCAGGCCATTTGTTGATCGTGCAGATTTATGTTGACGATATCATTTTCGGTTCCACCAACGACGATCTGTGTAAGGAGTTTGAGAAAGGGATGAAGAAAAAGTTTGAGATGAGTTCGATGGGGGAGATGAAGTTCTTCCTCGGGCTGCAGGTGGAGCAGATGCCCGATGGAATCTTCATTCTCCAAACGAAATACGTGAAGGACGTGCTTGATAAGTTTGATATGACTGAATGCAGTCCTGCAGCAACCCCCCTTGCACAAAATCACGGAATTTGTCCAGACGAAAGTGGAGTGAAAGTGGACGAGACGCTGTACCGGTCAATCATTGGATCTCTGATGTATCTCACTGCTTCCTGTCCAGATATCATGTACCCGACATGTCTCTGTGCCAGATATCAGTCAAGCCCGAAGCAGTCACACCTGACGATTGTCAAACGTATCTTACGGTATTTGAAAGGCTGCCAAGCATCGGCTTGTGGTATCCTCGCTCGGGTGACTTCTCCCTATCAGGTTTCGCTGATTCTGACTTTGGAAGCTGCAAGCAGAACGCAAAGTCCACCACTGCTGGATGTTAGTTCTTTGGAACTCGGCTCGTTACCTGGCAGTGCAAGAAACAAACCGCAGTGGTGCTTTCTACGTGTGAGGCTGAATACGTTTCAGCCTCCAGGTGTTGCTCACAGATCCTATGGATCCAACAGCAAATGCGCGACTTCGGTTTGGAATTCTTGGATACGCCGATATATGTGGACAAGGAAGCAGCTATAAACGTCACTAAAAACCCGGTTCACCATTCAAAAACGAAACATATCGAAATCCGTCACCACTTCATCCGTGATTGTCACGAGAAGAAGTTAATCCGGATTGAGCACATACACACCGATGATCAGAAAGCTGATTTTTATACAAAACGCTTTGACAAAAAGATATTTTACTATCTTTTAAAATTGAACGGGATGAAAAATCTGCGATCTGCGAGGGTAGTAGAATGTGAAGCCGAGGAGGGCGGCGATCAGACGTGAACCATGTCGTGTTGTCAGATTTCTGTATAGTTTGTTTTCTGCTTTTTGATAAAAACAAAAACACAAAAATATGTTTTTCTTTTTAGGGGGAGAAATTTGCAGAAAAATACAAAAACATGATAAAATGCAAAAATCCAAAAACATTAGAAAACTTGAAAAAGAGTTTGTGTATTATAGGGGAAATGATAGTACATCAGCTAGACGGACACAGTACACTAAAGAAATGTAACGTTTAAAATGCAATTAAGCAGTCTCGCTAAAGATGTGCCCATAGGTTTTTACGTGGGGAACACCTCCAGGATATATGGGTAACCCCCGAAATCTCGTTTGAAAGGTCCCTTATTCTGAGATACTAGGTCTTTTTGCTTAGTGATATCTGGGGTATTATCCCGGGACTTCTGCTATATGGAAATACTGACCTAGTCCCCGGATAATACTTTACGCAATGCTTTACTTGTAAAGCCTCCCCTCAGCATAAAAAATGAATAAATATTGCAAAATGTCAAATCATGTGCTGTTGTAAAAAAGATTCTCTAAAGGGAACCCACCGTAAAGTCGAAGTTGTCATCTCTCTGCGTATACGGAAGTAACGACCTGAGCTCTCACGGCCCTCGCAATTCACCCCATTACAGATATCATCTAGGTATACTCACCTGTAAGATTGAATATTGGGATCTGGATACGGGAGTATATACTGAGGTGGGACACATGTAAAGGTTTAAGTCTTAAAACATTAATTCCGTGTCACACCCCGACCACGTGGAACAACAAAACGTGGCGGAAACGTCGGGGAGTGTTGTAACAGAATCATTGTTTCATAACACATGGAAATTGAAATATTCTTTTATTGATTAAATGGACTCATTGTTCTAATACAATCAAATAAGTACAACTATGATCTTCCAAGTTTTAAAGTTGCTAAGGCACGAGTCCATCCTAAATGTAGCATATATCAACAATCATCTCAAGACGGCACCTGAAACATGTGTAAAAATAGGTACGTCAGCTAAAAATGCCTGTGAGATACATAGGTTTTGTGAAAATGGGATTCATGACTTGAGTTTAAAGAAAACGTTTAATAACAGTCAGTCATGAACCTTGTAATTTGCTTTGTCTTGTAAATCATTTAAAAAAAATGGTAAAATCAGATGATATGTAGAAATAAGAGAACACTGTGTGGTTAAATGGATAACCATGTAAAATGAGTTTGTATAAGATAAGTCGTTTGTAAATCATTGTCTTGTGAAAAGTGTGTTATTTGTATAAAATGTTATATGACCTAAATTGAAATGATTCAAATAACGCTACGATATGTGATACCATACAAACACTTATATATAGGAAGTACCAGCGGCGTATCCACCATGCTTGTATCATATTACACCCGCCTCGTTACTTAAGTCACTTACGCAAACCAAACCACCAATATAGAATGTTCATGTTTAAACCAATAGTCCAAGGTTATTGTATAACTCAAGTTAAATGTAAACCATGTAATGTATAAACAAAAGTTATGTATGGTAAGTGAAATGAGATTTCTTAAACCACAAGTAAAAATTGTACAAAACAAGGTGTTTGAATAAATCAAAAGTTATGCTTTGTAAAATAATGTAAGATTAAACGAATAACCTTATAGTAGCATATTAACTGTATACTTTGGATTTGTAAATAACATTTTAAAAATATGTTTTGGTTTGTTGATAAAATATATATGTTGGTAATGTACAATTACCACACATGAGAGTATATCAAACTGTACTTTTGGGAGTATATCAAAATATACTTTAAAGGTGCGATTTAAGAATTCATTCAGACCTAGTGTATCAAACTACACCTTTGAGACTATAAGGATACCACAAAGGAAATCCATATTTGGATGGAGAAACAAATTGGTTTCTGACATTCCATGACAACAGGAATGGGGTGTCTAGTCATATAGCACTATATCATACTACCAATCGGTCTGGTGAACAAAATAAGTACTATTCCAACAATTACTTTTGTAATCTTTGAGAAATCAGTGTTTAAACCATAGATAGTCATTTAGTTTGTCAAAAGATAAATACTAACATGTATAATCAATTATACTTTGAAATCATGAAAATAACAGATAGTTACACATGCTTCACCCCAAAACAGTTGAAAACAGTAAAAGAGGGGAACTATGTACTCACCTGAGATTGCTTAGAAGGTCTTGTATGATAACCAAACAATGCTAGAGATCACGGAATATCAAACGGCACCTAATAGGTAGCTATGTTAATATATCGGACCTAAATCGGAGGATCGGATAGTATGTGGGTTCGTAAACCAAACGAGTATGGAGACTCGTGTAATATGGTTTAACAAAGCCTACATTCTAAAATGAAACCTAACCTAAGTGCTTGCGACCCATTACGACCCGTTTAGGTAGCTTATGCTACCTTACGCGTCGTTCACGTAGAACGCGTCTGGAACGCCTAACGTCGTGACCACAAGGCATAACCTCGGGAGGTTATAGCTACGGTCACCTAATGTGTTTGGTCGGATCCTAATGATCGACCAAATGGGTCGGGTTCGAAAGTATAAGCGTTAGAACATGCTTAACTAAGTTTAGAAAACAGGTTTGGCATTAAAGCAAACGGCTTTGATGCGCACGAGTAGTTTGGTTACAAAATATGCAAGAATGCACATTTTGGCCGAAACTACGACTCGTCACTGAGCCTAGATAACGTGGTAATCAGTAGGTATAGTCACTACGGACTATAACCATTGTGATCACGCTCACGTTATGAAGTTCCATGAACTTCGGGTTGACCATAGGCTGGTCAATGCAGAAAGTCAACAGAACGTTGACTTTCGGACTCGAAAAGCGAATAAAAGAACGAAAGAAGACTTACGGAGGGTCCCCGAATGCTAATCTAGATCAAAGAGCTCAGGTATGAAGCAATGGCATCAACTTAGAGAATTTTGATCAGATTGTGTGAGTTTTTAGCAACAAGGGGGGGGGGGTATTTATAGTAAAGGCAAAGCCGTTAGGATCGTTTCTTGATTTTTGTGCCACGATCCTAAGCGTCCATTTGTCAAAATGTTATGGTTACTGAAAATGGCCCTTGGCCCTTGATTGGGTGAAAGGGCATTGCCCCTTGAATGAACGAAAGGCCAAATGCAAGTGGATTCAATGAATCTGCTGTACTGGGGATTCCTTACGGACCGTATGGGTTTTGGCTTACGGTCCGTAAGCCCTTAGTTTGGCAGATTTACAGTTTTGGTCCCTGCAGCTCCAAAACTTGGTATTTGATGCATTTTTGACACGTTTTAGCCCCGTTAACCCCATTTCAAAGCTCTAAAATGATGTTAAAGTATAGGGAACTTAAAATGTGCTCAAAAATATCTCGGATGTCGGTTCGTTTGGCCGTACGGTCGCGATGTTCGGTTAATTACGACGGAATCGCATAAGCGCGAAAGACGATCCAAATTGCGCGACGAATGGATTTTTCTCATGCCATACACTAAGGCATAATATAAGGATGCTTACATAAATTTTTGGACGTCCGGATGTATTCAGAACATAAGTTATGCGCGAAAGTGCAAACTTGTGCACTTTTTGACACTTTTAGTCCCTGAATGATCCAAAAGTTTGTTTTAGCATACCAAACACCTCAAGGCCTATTTCTAAGCTATGTAAAGGATATTTATGGTATGTTTAACTTATGGACATGTTCCGGAATGTTCGTTACAGTTCAAATTGACATACTTTCGCAGTTTGTCAAGTTTAGTCCCTGTAAGCGAATTAACTTGTTTTTGCCATACCAAAGCCTTCAAGACTTATTTCTAAGTTATGTAACAGTTATTTAAGGTATGTTAAGCCTATGTCACTATTCTGGAGTGTTCGTTGGATTAAACTGGTTATTTTTACGCATCAGAGCGCGTATAACCCTCCAGAGAGCGATTTAAAGCTTAAAATCGAACAAGAGTTGATGTGTGCAAATGATACACATATTTTTACGAATCCCAAGTATGAGATACAATATTTCATTGTTTTGGAATTTGTTTGATGGTTGAACTGACACAGGTGTCACATTCCGTATCCCAGATAGATTGAAAGTTCTGTGAAAATTTAAGAGGATTAGTATATCGACAATCTACGCGAATTGTTTAAGGCTTGGTATGGAATTATAGCTTAACGGTGCTTGTGTCTTCTTAAAACACTGATATAATCCCCTAACATGCTCACAAAAAGATTGTGTGTACATATTTCAGTTTATCCTGTTAAAAATACAAAAAGATTTTATTTGTTCATCTTATTTTCGACAACCGACGTTGGGAATCAGACGATCAAAGCCTTATGCAGATCATGTCTGTTTGATGAGGGTTGGATAAGCAGGAGATATTAAACTATGACTGGTACATGTTTGAAGTTTGAAAGTGCAAAAAGTTTGAAAGTGCAAAAAGTTCGAAAGTTCATTAATTTGAACTGTTTTCAGATCAGAACGTCAGCGTACTTCATAATCTGGTCAACCAAGGTCATTAATTTGAAATTGGTAGGCCAAACAGTTGACCAAGGTCATTAACTTGGACTTGGTTAACTGGGTGTGTCGGTGAACAATCGAAAAAGTTAAAAATTCAAAAAATTTGAAAATTATGTTCTAATTCCGATCCTAATCACACTAAAAGCTGATTTCGCTCCTAATTGCACTAATAAGTGATTTCGCTCCTAGCTGCTTCAAGTTCTGATTCCGCTCATAGCTTCAAAGAAGATTTCGCTCGAGAGACACTTTGTGACCATTTCGACGGAATCAGACCACCTATAAAAGGTCGCCTGATTCCGCTCCTACACCACTTTCCTGATTCCGCCCCAACTGTTCTCTCTCCGGTGATTAAGAGCGAAATCCCCAAATCATCATTTTCTAAACGAATTGCTGTCCAATTTTTATCAGATCTTGTGTTTCTAGTTGGCAAACACAACTATTAACATGGGCAAGGTAGAATTACCGACTGATTTGACCTGTTTTGATCTATTTTGACTTGTCAGCAGATGTTGATGAACAAAACTTAGATTTAGGGTTTTAACTGATTAAATCTGAACATGAAATCAAACATATGTTGTCGGTTTAGTGTGTAGATCATAAATTTTTATGTGTAATGCTTCACTCATTTACGATAAATAATAAAGAAAAAGGCCATTCCATTGTGTTTTGATTGTTCCAGATCTGAGTGGATTACATATTGTCGATGAACTGTGATTAAAATCATAGATCTAGGGCATATTTGGGGTTAAAATTGAAATTAAAACATACCCTTATGGTCGGATTTAACAGATTAACAAACCCACAAGTTCAATTTCATCATCTAACAGGTTTGGAATGTTTGTTTGTAATTCCGCCCCAAATTGAAAGTGTTAGGTTATTTCGCTCATAATGTTACATCTAATTCCGCTCCAAAATACATATTTTGATTCCGCTCCTATAAGTAACATCTGATTTCGCTTCTAAGTAACTTGTACTGATTCCGCTTATAAGTTGTGATGTTTATAGGATCGTTGTTTGACCCGACTGAGTTGATCAGAAGAGCTTTATATCCGTATCAAAGGCGGAATCAGTGAAACGGACGTGGAAACAGCTTGATACTATAATATCTGTCACATATATTGATTATAACACTGTTTACAACCTGAACAGATTTTGGCAGCACTTCGTTACAAATCCAGAAGTCGTTACCAAATGAATTTGAATAGTGCACTATTTATAGGATGGTGATTCTGCTCCAAATGACCAAGGGACACTTTCGGGCGGAATCAGATTTTGGGCGGAATCAGATGTTTCTGATTTCGCTCGAACTGACATTCTGCACTTTCGAGCAGAATCAGCACTTTAACTTCTAAACTCTGGTTCTTGAACCTCGTGCACTAGAAATCCTATCCTATCCTATTCTATTACATGATACAAGACGAAGTCAATAGACGTGATGCACTAACAGACGCTCCCTCGGATATTGACGTAGTCTTCAGTGTCTAGTCTTCATCATGACACATCTTCAGTCTTGATCATTCTGCCTTCTCATTTAGATTGTAACATTGTAAGCATTCATCAATCTTTCTCTTTTTCAGTATCTTCAGGATCTTTTCCTTGCTCTTGCTTTATCATCTTCTTTAGGCTCCCCCTTTCGTCAAGCTTCCGTGCTTTGGGATCGACACCTAGCTTTCATCTACAAGCTCCCCCTTGCTTCAAGCTTGTCTTCAGACTCCCCCTTAGACTCTGCTCTCGGGATCATAGTCTGGACTATCTGCAATACTCGTACAGTTATAAGTAACAACATTTTAAACTTCCAGAAATCGTATTCTGGCAATTTAAATCATTTAATCACTCCCCCTGTCATCAAACTACAGAGAATTTGCAGTTTCAACGAACAGGATCGGAAACTGACTCTTTAACAATATAAGCATCCAAATACCTCACAGTTAATCAACCAAGTCCAAATTAATGACCTTGGAGATATCACAAACTGTTTTTGAAATTTTTGATTTTAATTCAAGTATCAAATTAATGAACTTGTTTTATTTTTAAAAACACAATCAGCTTACTTAGACTTTGAAACTCAGTATTTCAGACATCGGTTGTCGAAAATAAAGCAGAATCAAAAATCTTTTTGTATTTTTCTGAAAATATAAAGCAGTAAAGAAATATGTACAAACATATTTACAGACAATCTTTTTGTTTGAGTATGCGTCAGAGGATCATATCAGTTTATGACAAGTCACAAGTACCGTTGAGCTTAGTTACACATTAAGAATTAAACAATTCACTTAGATTGTCGATATACTGATCCACTTAAATTTTCACACAAATTTCAACTGATTCAGGATACGAATTAGATGTTTTAAGAACTTAAACTCTTTCATGTGTCCCACCTCTTGAATATACTCCCGTATCCAGAATCCCAATATTCAGTCTTACAGGTGAGTATACCACATATGATATCTGTCAGGGGTTAGATGCGAGGGCCGTGAGAGCTCAGGTCGATACTTCCGTATACGCAGAGAGATGACGGCTTCGACTTTTAGGTGTGTCCCCTTTAGAGGATCTTTTTGTTTCAACAGCACACGATTAGCATTTTGCAATGTTTCATCGTTTTTTTATGCTGAGGGCGATGCTATGTTTCAAGCAATGCAGAAAGTATTTGTCACACCCCCAAAATCCACACGCGGAGTATCACCGCTTGGGAGCGTGACTGACCAGGATCAAGCCACCAATCATATTGAACATGTAATTAATATTAAGTAAGATAAATGTAAACCATCCATTCAATACGATAGGTGTTCAAAACATAACCATAGTTTCAAAGTGTAGCGGAAGCATAGTAAATAAACCAACAATAGTTAATAGTTTTAAATGTCATAATAGTTCAACGTAGAAACCCCGATCCTTGCCCACAACGACCCGCTTCTCCAGTGCATGCTCCAAGTACCTAACGATCTGCAAGGCATGTAACAGAATGATCAACAAACTAGTTGAGCGAGTTCACAGTAAGTAAGTGCGTAACAGTAAGTAACGGGTGGCTCTACTGGGCCAATAGTAAGTTATACAGGTGGGGGCTTCCCATGTTATGTGACCACTAGACTATTCGTATCAACTACTCGTATCATCCCTGTTCTTCATCCGAGAACAGTAGCGCGTATGGGGTGTACGTAGGTTTTACGTACGTATCCTTCATAACCGAGGATAGGAGACGCGGGGGTGTACGTGGGTTTCACGTACGTATCCTTTGTACCGAGGATAGAAGTAATGCGTACACGTAGGTTTTACGTGCGTGCCTGACATCCGAGGCAGTGTTTGGCATATGACCACGTAGGTGTTATCCTAACCTACGGAACCATCCTGACATCCGAGGATCATGGTAGGTGATAGTCTAGGAAAGCATTTGTACGTTCTAAGTCAATTGAAACCTTTAACCCATTCCCACAACCCGGGAATCCCATGCCTTAGTAGGAGTGTGAACTCACCTTGGTTTGCTCGGTAGATAAAGCACTTGTCCTAAGTTGGTCGACCACACCCTATTATGGCTACCACTCGTTAGGACGGTAAACAGGTAATCACGTATAAGCTACACGCATCTAACACGTATCCGTCAAGTAGTGTACATGTATTAAATCATGTAATCACGTATACAAGTAGGTCACGTATGTTGAACATGTATTTCAATCAAGTGGAATTTCCCAAATAATGTTAATCATATGAGCATGGGTTCTTATAAACTGGTTAGCTCAGCAATTAAGTGTGCGTCTGACTTTAGAGCGTGCCGTCAATTAAACAAAAGTGTGCGAGAAGTGGTGGTGGGGCCCGACTACTAAATGTGCGATCCTAATTGTACGGTAATATTTCATAAATCGTTTCACCTTTTTGAACTGAGCCATATATAACAAAGTAGGCTTTTATATCCAAATCAACACATGACACTATTATATTTTTCAAATATTCAATCAGTGCATTACTAGTTTGCACCCTAGGCACACACATGTGTACCCACCATGAACATATATCTTTCCACAGTAAACATCATCCTAAAATTTATCATCATTATCATTTCAGTATTTAACCAAAGTCAACGTCATCTATCATCATTGTCTCATCATTCAACAATCATTCAGAGATTTGTTTCATGTTAAGAATTCTTACATGCCTTACCCGGTTGTATACTATGCATATTAAGTTGTACATTTCATGGAGGCCTAGCGTTCTATTAACCTTCACTAATGGAAACAGTATACTAGCATTTTATTATCACCTCACTAATAATCCCTAGTTCATTTAACACCAAACGATCAATGCATAGAAACATCTGCAAAATTTTACATATTCCAAGAACCATGGAGATATCAAGACAAACTGGTGGTGAACATATTCACTAGCCGAGACATTCAAAACATTAAATCAAACAAAACACTAAATCAAACAAATGCTCGGATATGCACCTGCTGACTGTCGAAGACCATCCCCACAATCATCATTGTCGTGTACATGGAACCACAGAACCACTGCCGCCGTTGTCGTTGCCGCCGACGGCGGTGATGCCGTTGTCGTCGGCCGTCCACTCTCATCTTCAGCCACTGCCAATGTCCAAACGAGACCCCCCATCATCTCGAACCGTCGCCACCGCGTAGCTCCGATGTCGTCCCAGTAGTTGCTGCTGATCTGTGTTGCGCGCCGCTACCATCGAGTGGTGGTTGGCCGTTTCATCTTCATCAGGAAGTGGGGAATGCGTGCTTGTCGGTAGAACGGAATCGTCGAAGGACCGGGTTACCGGCAGCCGGCCGGTGCGGCCACTGATCAGACAAAGAGAAGAAGAGGGAGATCGAGAGTGGGTGTTGTGTTGGAGTAACAAGAATCGGGGGCTGCTACTGCCATTCCACGTCTAGGGTTTGCATATGCTTATGATATGATGTTACGTGCCCTCATGTGCAATAAGCTAGAATCCATAACCGGCCCCCATATAATGATCCACTTGGGCTCTACCAAGCCCAACATGAATTCGGTGCAAAAGGGTGTTCGGGTTAGGCTTTCGGGTGAGCGTGTGTACATGGATTCGCACTAGCCGGCCCAATCCAATGTGTACAAAATTACTCGGCCCAAACGTAAACTCGTGCATGCTAAGCATACTTGTAATGCAGGCGGCCCAAGTATAATCGGCCAAACACATGGAACACTAATCTGTTTTTTTTTTTTTTATATATATATTTAACAAGTTTATAGTGATTATAATAGCACAAAGCGCCCCTAAGTATTGTCTATTACATGTTACATGTACAAAATACACAATTTACATTTTCATCACCACAATCAAGTATTTGACAATCCATTCATAAACCTTATCAAATCCAAAACGTATACAGTTTCATAGCTGTTCAATTGTGCAAGCAAACAATTAAACAATTAATAAACGTGCAATAAATGCGTAATAGAAATCTTGGAAATTCGAGTTGTCACATTATCCCCAACTTAAAAGAAATTTCATCCCGAAATTTGGTACGCACTCACTGAGGAAGCTAGGTAAGCTGTAGTGTTCACTGGTTTTCCTGGGGTGTCACATCATCCCCCCGTTGATTTGGAATTTCGTCCCGAAATTCCGCAGTAGTAGCTTCAGTCTCAGTAGTGGTTGCACGGTTTTCGAATAACTAGGGGTACTTTTCTGTCATCTGGTCTTCGCGTTCCCAGGTGTACTCTGGGCCACGTTTGGAGTTCCAACGAACTCGAACAAGAGGGATTCTCTTGTGTTTGAGGACCTTAACATCCCGGTCCGTGATTTCAACTGATTCCTCGACGAACTGCAACCGCTCGTCGATAGTGAGTTCCTTAAAAGGAACTATGAGGGTTTCCTACGCTTATCCGCGTATGCTTTCTGACTGCCGCGTGCTGCCGCCATGCGTTGTCGTATTTGTGCAATCTTTTCTGTGGCGTCCACTACAATCTCTGGACCCGTAATCTTACTATCCCCCACCTCTGCCCAACAGAGAGGTGACCGGCATTTACGTCCGTACAATGCCTCGAATGGAGCGGCTTGTATGCTGGTGCGGTAACTGTTATTGTATGAAAACTCCACTAAAGGGAGGTGCTTTGCCCCGCCGTTGCCGAAATCGATAACACACGCTCGAAGCATGTCTTCTAGAGTTTGAATCGTGCGCTCAGACTGCCCATCCGTCTGAGGGTGATATGCTGTGCTCATGTGTAAACGAGAGCCAAACGCTTTGTGCATCGCTTGCCATAGCTCTGACGTGAATCGTGCATCCCGATCCGAAATGATGGAGGTGGGCACCCCGTGCCTCGAAACAACTTCTTTGAGATAAATGTCTGCGAGAGTGGAGAACTTATCCGTTTCCTTTATAGCTAGGAAGTGCGCAGATTTGGTGAGTCGATCCACGATTACCCATATTGTATCATTCCCACGCTGGGATCTAGGTAAGGCCGTTACAAAATCCATGGAAATTTCTTCCCATTTCCACTGTGGTATCTTGGGTTGTTACAGTAGACCTGCGGGTTTCTGATATTCAACCTTGACTCTCGCACAGGTCACGCACTTGCCAACATAGGTGGCGATGTGGGCTTTCATACTTGGCCACCAGTATGTTGTTTTGATATCGTGGTACATTTTATCCGCCCCTGGATGTATCGAGTAGCGAGACTTGTGCGCTTCGTCCATCACAAGCTCTCGTAGACCGCCATAAAGTGGGACCCAAATACGCCCCGTTATATAGTAGGCGCCGTCTTCCTTTTGTTCCATGCGTTGCCTTGAGCCGCGCAAGGCTTCAGCCATGACGTTTTCGGGTTTCAATGCTTCTATCTGAGCAGCTCGTATCTGTGCAGGAAGACTGGACTGAATAGTAAGCTGTAGCGCTCGCACGCGCTTAGGTAGAGTGTCTTTCCGACTGAGGGCATCAGCCACAACATTGGCCTTGCCTGGATGATACTTGATGGCGCATTCGTAGTCGTTTAGAAGTTCAACCCATCTCCGTTGACGCATATTCAAATCCTTTTGCTTAAGAATATGCTCGAGACTCCTGTGATCGGTGTAAATCGTGCACCTGGTACCGTACAGGTAGTGTCGCCATATCTTAAGCGCGAAAACAACAGCTCCCAGCTCTAAATCGTGCGTCGTGTAGTTCCGTTCATGAACCTTGAGTTGCCGCGAAGCGTAGGCAATAACTTTATCCCGTTGCATCAATACGCAACCAAGACCCTGTATCGATGCGTCACGATAACCACGAAGTCATCCGTGCCCTCTGGCAATGAGAGAATAGGTGCGCTGCAAAGCCTATCCTTTAAGTACTGAAAAGCGGTCTCTTGCGTATTACCCCATCTGTAAACGACACCTTTCTGTGTTAGCATAGTAAGTGGTTGCGCGATCTTTGAGAAGTCTTTAATAAATCGCCTGTAGTAACCCGCCAAACCCAAGAATTGGCGTATTTCTGTCGGTGTACGTGGTGCTGGCCAGTTTCTGATCGAATCAACCTTGGATGGATCGACATGAATCCCATCCTTGTTCACCACATGGCCTAAGAAGTGGACTTCACGAAGCCAGAAGTCGCATTTTGAAAACTTTGCGTACAGTTGCTCCTTTCGAAGAAGTTCCAAGATAAGACGTAAGTGCTGCTCGTGCTCCTCCTGACTCTTGGAGTAAATCAGGATGTCGTCGATGAAAACAATGACGAACTTGTCGAGATAGGGTTTGCACACCCTGTTCATAAGATCCATGAAGACTGCAGGCGCGTTCGTAAGCCCGAATGGCATGACAAGAAACTCGTAATGACCGTAGCGAGTTCTGAAAGCGGTTTTGGAGACGTCCTCATCCCGGACTCTCAGCTGATGATACCCTGACCTTAAATCAATCTTTGAATAGTAACACGACCCTTGCAACTGGTCGAATAGGTCATCTATGCGCGGAAGAGGATAACGGTTCTTCACCGTCACCTTATTGAGTTCGCGGTAGTCGATGCACATCCTGAACGTACCGTCTTTCTTCTTCACAAATAACACTGGAGCTCCCCAAGGCGAAGAGCTTGGACGAATAAAGCCCTTTTCCAAGAGCTCTTGTAGCTGCTTCGACAGTTCTTCCAGTTCGGTTGGAGCTAAACGATACGGTGCGCGGGCTATTGGTGCTGCTCCAGGAGCTAACTCAATCTGAAACTCGACTTGACGATGAGGAGGTAAACCAGGTAAATCTTCAGGAAACACTTGAGGAAAATCACGCACAACTGGTATATCCTCCAGCTTCTTTTCCTTTGCTGATGCGTCAGTGACGAGTGCCAGAATGGCAGTATGTCCCTTTCGTAAACATTTCTGCGCCTTTAAGAAAGAGATGATGCCAACCACAGCACCACTCTTGTCACCTTGTACTTCGAGAGGTTCTTGACTGGAGCGAGGAATACGAATAACTTTTTCTTTGCATAAGATCTCCGCGTGATGTTGGGATAACCAATCCATACCGATGACGACGTCGAAACTACCCAAAACTATGGGTATGAGATCAATCGAGAAAGTCTGACCCGCTAGAACAATACTACAACCCTTGACTACCTGTGCGGCTTCTACACT
This sequence comes from Helianthus annuus, assembly GCF_002127325.2. Classification (NCBI taxonomy): domain Eukaryota; kingdom Viridiplantae; phylum Streptophyta; class Magnoliopsida; order Asterales; family Asteraceae; genus Helianthus; species Helianthus annuus. The sequence goes on from NC_035433.2 coordinate 25,017,888, forward strand.
TTTACCATTGGCTAGTTCTACGACGTGTTTGGTGTCTAGGGGTGTTGGTGTACGTTTTAATAATTTACTCATTTTCAATGACATATAGCTTGTATCAGCACCCGAATCAAATAAGACAGTAACATAAATATCGTCGAGAAGAAACTTACCCATAACCACATTGGGATCATTCACTGCGTCACCCCGACCTAGCACAAAAGCACGACCCCGAGCTTCGTTGCCATTGTTGTTGTTGTTTCCCCCGTTATTGTTGTTATTGTTTCCGTTGCCCTGATTGTTGTTGTTGTTCTGGTTCCTGTTTAGCTGAGGGCAGTGTCTCTTGATGTGACCTTCAGCACCACAATTATAGCACCCCTTGTTGCCCTGTTGCTGATTCTGCTGTGCCGGTGGCTGCTGCTGATCCTGATTCGCAGGACGAGGGCTTCTACAGTCTTTGGCCTCGTGACCCATCTTGAGGCATCTTTGACAACGGCCCTTGTTACACTGGCCGTTGTGGTGCCTGTTGCAGTTGTTACACTTTGGAAGGTTTCCTCGGTATCCACCCTGCCTGTGGCTACTTGACGACTGCTGGTTAGGGCTTTGATAGTTGCCAGTCTTTCGCTGCTGATTCTGGGACTGAACCGAAATTGATGCTTTGCTTGAATCCCCCTCCCATTTCCTCTTGTTGTCACTGAGGGTAACGGGAGTAGCTGAAGGAGTGACTGTAGCAGTAGCGCTGACGCGCTTAGGCAGTTTATTCTGATCCACTGCCTGATCGGTGATGCGATGAGCGAGACGCTGGATTTCCTGGATGTTGTTGAGGTTAGCCGAGGTAACGTGGCTCTGTATTTCTGGTGCCAAACCTTTGAGATACAACTCAATACGCTTGTATGGAGGGTCCACCATAGTTGGACATAACACAGCCAACTCATTCGATCTCTTGGTGTAAGCTTCGATTTCCGAACCAACCATTTTCAAGTTATACAACTCGTCCTCCAACTTGTGAATGTCTTCTCTAGTGCAGTATTCCCTCTTGATCAGTTCTTTGAAATCATTCCAGGGTGTGGCGTTAGCAGCTGCCAACCCTAAGATCTGCACTTGTGCGTTCCACCAAGTGAGCGCAATCCCTTCAAGTGTGCCAGTGGCGAACTTCACCCTGCGAGCCTCAGGGCATTCACACATTTCGAAAACCGACTCGAGCTTTTCAAACCAGTGGAGGAGTCCAACTGCTCCCTCCGTGCCACTGAACGAGCTAGGACGACAATCCATGAAATTCTTGAAGGTGCACCCAGGTTGTTGCTGAGCGGGTTGACCTGCTTGGGCGGCTGCAACTGCCGCAGCAACGAGAGCCTCTAGCTGGGCTTGAGTCATGTTAATTCGTGCGGCCATTGATCTTGACATCAAAGGCAACATAAGTGAGAAAGGTTCGCGAATAGTGCGATGACAGAAGAGTGTAAGCACATAAGTATTCTCATGCAATGACAAGTTGTGAGCAAGGTAATGTAAGCATACTACGAGCAAAGTTCTATGCAGATTCTAGCATGTAGGCAATAAACATAAACCTTAGTACCTAGGAAGTTGAGTCTTGCACGTGGAGCGAAGCGTCGTTGTGGATCGTTGAGAGCACTGTTCTGGTTATAGTCTGGTTTTAATAAAAACGTTTTTCCATATTAAAACCAAGTTCTCTATAACCAATGGCTCTGATACCAATCTGTCACACCCCCAAAATCCACACGCGGAGTATCACCGCTTGGGAGCGTGACTGACCAGGATCAAGCCACCAATCATATTGAACATGTAATTAATATTAAGTAAGATAAATGTAAACCATCCATTCAATACGATAGGTGTTCAAAACATAACCATAGTTTCAAAGTGTAGCGGAAGCATAGTAAATAAACCAACAATAGTTAATAGTTTTAAATGTCATAATAGTTCAACGTAGAAACCCCGATCCTTGCCCACAACGACCCGCTTCTCCAGTGCATGCTCCAAGTACCTAACGATCTGCAAGGCATGTAACAGAATGATCAACAAACTAGTTGAGCGAGTTCACAGTAAGTAAGTGCGTAACAGTAAGTAACGGGTGGCTCTACTGGGCCAATAGTAAGTTATACAGGTGGGGGCTTCCCATGTTATGTGACCACTAGACTATTCGTATCAACTACTCGTATCATCCCTGTTCTTCATCCGAGAACAGTAGCGCGTATGGGGTGTACGTAGGTTTTACGTACGTATCCTTCATAACCGAGGATAGGAGACGCGGGGGTGTACGTGGGTTTCACGTACGTATCCTTTGTACCGAGGATAGAAGTAATGCGTACACGTAGGTTTTACGTGCGTGCCTGACATCCGAGGCAGTGTTTGGCATATGACCACGTAGGTGTTATCCTAACCTACGGAACCATCCTGACATCCGAGGATCATGGTAGGTGATAGTCTAGGAAAGCATTTGTACGTTCTAAGTCAATTGAAACCTTTAACCCATTCCCACAACCCGGGAATCCCATGCCTTAGTAGGAGTGTGAACTCACCTTGGTTTGCTCGGTAGATAAAGCACTTGTCCTAAGTTGGTCGACCACACCCTATTATGGCTACCACTCGTTAGGACGGTAAACAGGTAATCACGTATAAGCTACACGCATCTAACACGTATCCGTCAAGTAGTGTACATGTATTAAATCAAGTAATCACGTCTACAAGTAGGTCACGTATGTTGAACATGTATTTCAATCAAGTGGAATTTCCCAAATAATGTTAATCATATGAGCATGGGTTCTTATAAACTGGTTAGCTCAGCAATTAAGTGTGCGTCTGACTTTAGAGCGTGCCGTCAATTAAACAAAAGTGTGCGAGAAGTGGTGGTGGGGCCCGACTACTAAATGTGCGATCCTAATTGTACGGTAATATTTCATAAATCGTTTCACCTTTTTGAACTGAGCCATATATAACAAAGTAGGCTTTTATATCCAAATCAACACATGACACTATTATATTTTTCAAATATTCAATCAGTGCATTACTAGTTTGCACCCTAGGCACACACATGTGTACCCACCATGAACATATATCTTTCCACAGTAAACATCATCCTAAAATTTATCATCATTATCATTTCAGTATTTAACCAAAGTCAACGTCATCTATCATCATTGTCTCATCATTCAACAATCATTCAGAGATTTGTTTCATGTTAAGAATTCTTACATGCCTTACCCGGTTGTATACTATGCATATTAAGTTGTACATTTCATGGAGGCCTAGCGTTCTATTAACCTTCACTAATGGAAACAGTATACTAGCATTTTATTATCACCTCACTAATAATCCCTAGTTCATTTAACACCAAACGATCAATGCATAGAAACATCTGCAAAATTTTACATATTCCAAGAACCATGGAGATATCAAGACAAACTGGTGGTGAACATATTCACTAGCCGAGACATTCAAAACATTAAATCAAACAAAACACTAAATCAAACAAATGCTCGGATATGCACCTGCTGACTGTCGAAGACCATCCCCACAATCATCATTGTCGTGTACATGGAACCACAGAACCACTGCCGCCGTTGTCGTTGCCGCCGACGGCGGTGATGCCGTTGTCGTCGGCCGTCCACTCTCATCTTCAGCCACTGCCAATGTCCAAACGAGACCCCCCATCATCTCGAACCGTCGCCACCGCGTAGCTCCGATGTCGTCCCAGTAGTTGCTGCTGATCTGTGTTGCGCGCCGCTACCATCGAGTGGTGGTTGGCCGTTTCATCTTCATCAGGAAGTGGGGAATGCGTGCTTGTCGGTAGAACGGAATCGTCGAAGGACCGGGTTACCGGCAGCCGGCCGGTGCGGCCACTGATCAGACAAAGAGAAGAAGAGGGAGATCGAGAGTGGGTGTTGTGTTGGAGTAACAAGAATCGGGGGCTGCTACTGCCATTCCACGTCTAGGGTTTGCATATGCTTATGATATGATGTTACGTGCCCTCATGTGCAATAAGCTAGAATCCATAACCGGCCCCCATATAATGATCCACTTGGGCTCTACCAAGCCCAACATGAATTCGGTGCAAAAGGGTGTTCGGGTTAGGCTTTCGGGTGAGCGTGTGTACATGGATTCGCACTAGCCGGCCCAATCCAATGTGTACAAAATTACTCGGCCCAAACGTAAACTCGTGCATGCTAAGCATACTTGTAATGCAGGCGGCCCAAGTATAATCGGCCAAACACATGGAACACTAATCTGTTTTTTTTTTTTTATATATATATTTAACAAGTTTATAGTGATTATAATAGCACAAAGCGCCCCTAAGTATTGTCTATTACATGTTACATGTACAAAATACACAATTTACATTTTCATCACCACAATCAAGTATTTGACAATCCATTCATAAACCTTATCAAATCCAAAACGTATACAGTTTCATAGCTGTTCAATTGTGCAAGCAAACAATTAAACAATTAATAAACGTGCAATAAATGCGTAATAGAAATCTTGGAAATTCGAGTTGTCACAGTATTATTCGGGGACTAGGTCAGAACTTCCATTCAGCAGAAGTCCCGGAATAATACCCCAGATATCACTGAGTATAAAGACCTAGTATCTCAGAAAGAGGGACCTTTCAAACGAGATTTCAGGGGTTACCTATATATCCAAGCAGTGTTCCCCACGAAATAAGCAAAATTCAAACTTGCTTAGGTTTATATCCCGAAAAAGTTTACTAAATGTATAAAAACCTATCGGCATATCATCAGTGAGACTGTTTAACGCTATTTAATCATTACATTTCTTTAGCATACTGTAAATGTCTACTGATGTACTATCATTTCCTCTTTTTACACAAAAACTCAATTTTCGAATTTTATCATGTTTTTGGCTTTTTCAAATTTTCTAATGTTTTTGTATTTTCTGACAATTTTTCTCCCCATAAAATGCAAAACCATTAAAAGAAAATTTGACAACACGATACTGATAGCTTTGTCTCGCCATCCATGTCCTGCTTCTCGTGTACCGAATTAAAAAAAACTACTATTTAGCACAGTTAGCAGAAAAACTAACATAAAGTACCCCCATGATTTACAACACATTGATTTTTACAGTTTGAAAACCGTTTTTCAATCTGGTGAAAGTAATCATGTTTGTTCAGCCGTGAGGGTTTCGGCGTATTCAATCAACATAAATTTTTGTAATTTTCTATTTTTATCAAAAATTAAAAAATTAAAAACAAACATATTTTTGTTTTTTTTTTAATTTTTAACAAACTAAAAACATATTTTTGGTTTTTAATTTTTATAATTTTTAGGGTTTTAAAATGATGTTTATTTATGTACAGAAAAACACATAAACTCCCTGTTCAACCAAACCAGGGTCTAGTTTAGCAGCAACCTCCTCCTCTTGTTGTGCCAGGCTGCTCCAACCTCCAATCTCACAATCTTTGTTTTTGTTGAGCACCTGCACATTCAACTAACTCAATTACTTGAACAATTTAGCCCAGGTCTGTTGGACCTTAGGCATTTCAACACAATCATTTTCATTCAATGCTGGAAATTCTTTGTCATCTTTCACAAGGATTTTATCGTTTTTAACTTCAACTTTCTCATCTGTTGCCGAAGTCACATGTTTTTTAACACTCCATGTTTGACCTTTTGGTGTACCTCTTTTATAAAAATGTTTCTCTTTTTGATCACTTTGATTTTGAACAACAACTTTTGGTTTCCAAAACTGTTGGGGTTTTGTCATATCAACTGTTGTTTTCCAACTTTGTGTTGTTCTGAATCTGGGTGTGTGAGAATTCCAGGTTTGTCTTGAATCGAACCTGTTCTGGTTTGATTTCCAATTTTGATTCGAAGCAAACTTGTTTGTGTTGTACCTCCAAGTTTGTTTTGAATCAAATCTGGTTGACCTTTGTCTCACATTCTCAGATTTTTGTTTCTCAGTATCAATCTTCTTTTTGTCAACATCCACAGATTTTAGATTTGGATACTTGCGTGCAAGATGTCCTTTTTGATCACATTTGAAACATGTTCTCATGGACACATCTTTGACCTGTGGTTGTTGCTTTTTTTTGTGCCTCAAACTCTTCATTAGACTTTCGTCTAATTTTAAGTTCTTTCTCTTTTGCTAAACTGTCTCCTTGAACAAAACTCATTTTTGCCTGATAATTGGCATTTCATTTTTGTTTTGATTCTGTTTCTTCCTATAACCCAACCCAGCCTTCATGTTTTTCTTCTTGAAACCAGGTTTGTTATACGAACCTTTACGACTCTTACCAACAAACTTTGAAATCTCAGACTTCTTAATCTCAACCATTTCGAAAACTTTGTCAACCTTTTCTGAAATCACATTCTGAATCGGGAATACAACATCTAAGAACAATCTGTCCGATCCAATCATGGTATAAACCAATCCCTTTGAATCATCATCCAAATTTTTCTCGGATTTTGTGTTCTTCATATATCCATCATGAAGATTTCCGTCATCTTTATCCTGTGATTCAGATTTACCTGTATCAACCGACTATTCTTTCAACACACTTTCAACGACTTTACCTACCACCTCTGAATCATGAGAATCATCAGATTTGGAGTAGGTTATGTCAATGTTGTCTGGCAATTGGTCTAACATGTTGAAAGCTTTTTCGACCTTTTCCTCATCATAAAATGCAAACTTTTCCGGTGGTGGAACTTGATGAAATTCTGAGCCAATGCCTTTCGTGTTTTGCTCAGACACACCATCTCCCGGTTTATATTGAAAATTCGTTCAAGCACATATGACGACACGTGATAACTTTTTAACTTGTTGTTATCCTGTTCTAAATCAGCAATCTGTCGCTTTAGCTTAGCAACATCCTCAATATAGGAGTTAACAACATCTTGTTTTATTGAATACATTCGTTTAAGTTCTTAAGTTGTTTCAGAAAGGTAATTCATTCTAGATTGAGCATATTGCATTTCGTCTTTCACTTTCTCATATGACTCTTTTGTAATGTGATATGCCAATTTCATTGAGTCATATTCCTTTTTCATTTCTTGACAAGCAATTTGTTTTTGTTCACATTCATTTTACATTTTCAAAACATTTTCTTTTAAAACTTCATTTTCTTTTTCTATCTTTTTACATTTTTCAGAAAGTTTTTCATCATTTTCTTTAAAAACTTTTTCCTTTTCTAGCATTTCTTGGCATTTTTCTTTGAAAATGTTTTCAATTTTAGTGAATTCAAGATCTCTAGTTCTGAATTGCTCATCTTTTTCAGTACAAGCTCTGCACGATTCCATGCATTTCTTGCACTGATCAATCAGTTTCAAGTTTTTAGAATCAGAATTTACCTCAGTGATTGGCACCTCGGTGTTTTCAGCAGCTTCTGTCTGCTTCATCTCAACATCATCTTGCTTCTTTTCAACACTGACTTCATCACCAGCATCACCAGCTACCAAATTCTCATTCTTTTCTTCATCTTCTTCTTTCCTCACCTCTTCTTCAATCTGCTGTTCTTCAGTAACAGCTTTCTTAACCTCTTCATTCACCTTAACTTCTTCGATTTTGATTTCCTTCACAACTTCAACTTCAACAGCTTCTGTGTTAATCTCTTCAGTGTGACACCTAGGTCACTGCGACCTTCAAACAAATACCAAGCCAATGAAATATTGTATTTCATACTTGGAATCTGTATAAATATGTGTATCTTTTGCACATATCAATTCTTGTTCGATTTCAAGCTCTAAATCTCTTTCTGGAAGGTTAAACGCGCACTGATACGTAAATATAACCAGTTTAATGCAACGAACACTCTGGAATAGTGAAATAGTCTTAACATACCTTAACTAAGCTATACATAACTTAGAAATAAGTTTTGAAGGCTTTGGTAGGGCAAAACCAAGTTTAATCGCTTACAGGGACTAGATTCGACAAACTGCGAAAGTATGCCAATTTGAACTATAACAGACATTCCGGAACATGGCCATAAGTTAAACATACCATAAATATCCTTTACATAGCTTAGAAATAGGCTTTAAGGGGTTCGGTGTGCTAAAATAAACTTTTGGGTCATTCAGGGACTAAAAGTGTCAAAAAGTGCATAAGTTTGCTCTTTCGCGCATAACTTACGTTCTGAATACATCCGGACATCCAAAAAAATTATGTAAGCACTAAAATATTTTATTTTAGTGTTTGGCATAAGAAAAATCCATTCGTCACGTCATTTGGATCGTTTTTTCGCGCTTATGCGCATTTCCGTCGTAATTAAGCGAACATCGCGATCGTACGACCAAACGAACCAACATCCGGCATATTTTTGAGCATGTTTCATGTCCACAATGTTTAGGCATCATTTTAGGGCCTTAAAGTTGACTTAATGAGCCTTAAACATGTCGGAAATGGCCTTAATACACAACGGGGACTGAAATAGAAACTTTGGAAACTGTTGCTGAACAGAAAGACCTTAGCGTGACACCTAGCCCTCTTGGAATTAAACGAGGCCCCTTCAGATGCAGAAACTCGTTTTTTTTGCTGTTAATAGCCTTTCAACACTCCAAAGGCCAATGCCTCTTGCAAATCTCTGGGGTTAGGGGCATATTATGATACCACAACATTGCGACACTTGTATGGATGAGATTCAAGCACGTAAATCGATAAACGATCCTAACGGTCATGCATATCCTATAAATACCCCCCCTTTCTTGCAAAAACCCACAAAATCTGATCTAAAAGCTCTAAGTTGAAGCCATTGCTTCATACCTGAGCTACTTGGATCAAGATTAGCTTTCGGGGACCCTTTGTAAGTGTTCTTTCGTTCTTTTCATTCGTTTTAGCGTTAAAGTCAAACTTTGTTTGACTTTCTGCATTGACCAGTTTATGGTCAATGCGAAGTTCGTTTGAACTTCATAACGTGAGCGTGATCACGATGGTTATAGTCCCTAGTGACTATACCTACTGATTACCACGTTATCTAGGCTCAGTGACGAGTCGTAGTTTCGGACAAAATGCGCATTCTTGAGTATTTTGTAACCAAACTACTCATAGGTATCAAAACCGTTTGTTTTGATACCAAACCTGTTTTCTAAACTTAGTTAAGCCTGTTCTAACATGCTTAGCTCGTCACTTTTAGTTTAGTGCTTATATTGGGTCGTAAGGTAAGCGATCTAAACAATCGCTTATACGACCCGTTTGGTCGATCATTAGGATCCGACCAGACACATTAGGTGACCATAGTTATATAGGGAATAACCTTCCGAGGTTATACCTTATGGTCACATCGTTTAAGTAGTTGTATGATAGGTAGTTTATATGCCTTAGGTAAATTACCAAAATGCCCTTTTTACGCCAAAATTCATCTTAAGCATATGTAACATAACTTTTGACATCTAAACTGATTTGGTAACAATATTAGACATGTTAAGGCATATTTTACTTATCATAGGACTAGTTAGGCATTCCGAACGCGTTTTACGCGAACGACACGTTAAAGTAGCATAAGCTACCTAAACAGGTCGTAATGGGTCGTAAGCACTTAGGTTAGGTTTCATTTTAGTATGTGGGCTTTGTTAAACCATATTACATGAGTTCCTATACTCGTTTGGTTTACGAACCCTCATTCTATCCAATCCTCCGATTTAGGTCCGGTATATTAACATAGTTACCTATATTAGGTGCCGTTTGATATCCGTGATCTCTAGCACTGTTTGGTTGTTACTCAAGGACTACTAAGCAATCTCAAGTGAGTACATAGACCCCTCTTTTACTGTTTTCCAAACTGTTTTGGGGTGAAACACATGTGCCTACTTGTTACCTTCATGCTTTCATGTTTTCACATCATATACTTGCTATGTTCATTAGTACATTTATAGTACATGATTTACATTACATCGTTTTGCTATGTATGTTGACTGATAGCATACTTAGTACATTGTTTTACATTACATTTCATGCTATGTATGTCCATTGTGTGCATACTTAGTACATTTTTTTACATTACATGCTATGTATGTCCATTGTGTGCATACTTAGTACATTGTTTTACATTGCATTTCTGTTGCATATGCTCATCCAGCATATGAACACATTATATTACATTTTGAACCGCTGTAACCATTTAACCATGTGAACCTTCGTAACCGTTTGATTATATGAACTGATTTTAACTATTGAACCGTGTGAACCTTTTGTATCTGTTGGCAAGATTTACATTTGACAATAGACATTGGACTATACATAAACATTTCTACAATTGTTAAACATTACGTCTTAATGGTTTGGTTTGAGTAAGTATTTAAGTAACGAGGCGTGTGTAATATGATACAAGCATGGTGGATACGCCGCTGGTACTTCCTATATATAAGTGTTTGTATGGTATTACAGATCGTAGCGTTATTTGAATCATTTCGATTTGAGACATGTAACATTTTATACAAATAACATACTTTTCACAAGACATTGTTTAAAAACAGCTTATCTTATACAAACTCATTTTACTTGGTTATTCATTTAACCTTACATTTATTTATACATATCATCTGATCTTATCGTTTTTCAAATGATTTACAAGACAAAGCAAAGTACAAGGTTCATGACTAAACATTTTCTCAAACATAAGTCATGAATTCTATTTCACAAAACCTATGTATCTCACAGGCATTTTTATGCTGACGTACCTATTTTCACATGTGTTTCAGGATATGATGCATAGGACTTATCAAGATACACTTAGGCGGACTTGGGCCTTAGTGACAATAAAAGATGCAAGACTAGTTATTTATGTTATATTTCTTTGATTGTCAAGACATTGTAACTCTTTTAATCAATAAAACAATATTTAAATTTCCATGCGTTATGAAACAATGATTCTGTTACAACACTCCCCGACGTTTCCGCCACGTTTTGTTGTTTTACGTGGTCGGGGTGTGACATTCAGCAACCTTCTTCAGATTGTTCACCATCTCTTCAACACTCTTTTTCATTCTCTCTTCATCCCTTTTTCTTAGACATGATGTCATGGCATATCTGATCTCCTTTTCATGCCTTTTAGCATAGGTGTCATCTTTCATCACATTACTATAGTATTCAGCTCTCAAAGGAATGATGAGAAGAACTTCATCAAAGATTATGTCTTTCTTTGGAACAACTGGTTCACCTTCTTTGTTGTAGTAACACTCTCTCTTCTTATCCCATCTTCTGTTGCTGACAGCACTTTCATACTCTTCCTGCATGTCATCCATTCTGTTGTAAACAACGTTTCTTTCTCTGTAAGTCTTCTCACTTAAAATCTCTTCTCGAGTTTTCTCTTTGACCTTTTCTTCACGGATTTCAGCAGTGTCTTTATCTTTGTTTTCATCTTGAATCTCAGCAACAAAAACAAACTTTCTTTCCTCTCTCATAGCTCTCCCATGAGCTGTTTTTCGAACATTCTCCAAACGATCTTCTTCTGGACAAATTTCAGACCAATCAAAACCTTCATCATCGTGAATTACAGCATAAGCTCTTGATTTTTCTCTTGGTTTATCTTCAATCAACTTTGGCTCTTCTCTGCTTCGGTGGTAGATCGCTTTTCGATAATAGTCATCGTTGAAAGGACGTTCATTTCCTTCAGCAACTTCAGAGTTTCTGCATTCTCTTTTGAAATGACCCTTTTGCTTGCATCTGAAGCATGTCACTTTGGATTTGTCGAATCGAAGCTTCGTTGACGCTCCTCCAAGAGATTGTTTCCCAGTAATTTCCATATACCTCTGCGCTCTTCGGATGCAACTAGCTAAACACCAACGGATGTCTATGAGCTCCATCTCTTCCGGATCAATCTGGTCGTAGTCTTCTTTGGTCAATTCGGAGTTTCCAATTTTGCCAGCTACAAGACCTTCATATGATTCCAGAACAGATGCAAGAAACTCATTTGCTACTTAGCTGCATTAATGCTCATTGCAGGAGAATTCTTCAGTTTGAGAGCAATGTTGCACAATATCTCCTCTGCATCTTCAGAACTAGCTTTTGAAGCCGATGAATGATAACCCGGATCATAACTTGATGAGTTGTTCTCGGGTTCTTTTGTTCTCTCACCACTGAATGCTGTCTTGGGTGAACTCACACCTTTCTCTGAAGGTAAACTTCCTTTGTAGTACAGTCCAACATTTTGTTGATGTGAAGAACTGCTCATCTTGTTCTGTTTCTGCAATCCAAGCTCATGAGTTTCAATCTTTTCAAACAATTTATCAAGAGAAATTGTTTCGTACAAAGCATCATTTTTCAGAATAAAAACAAACGTTTGCCACTGATCAGCTCGTGGTAACGCTTCAATCACTTTGTCTATAAGTTCCTCTCTTGTTTTCACTATCTCAAATCTCTCAAGTTCAATTTTAAGATGACAAAATCTCTCAATCATTTGTCTCACTGTCTCTCCTTTTAGGCTATCAAACAGATCAAATTCTTTTTTAAGCAATGCAATTTTGTTCTTTCTAATCTGTTTACCCCCCTCAGCTTTAACTCGTAAAGCTTCCCAGACTGATTTTGACGACCCATCATGATTAAGTAGTGCAAAAATGTCATTTCTAATTGCTGTCTGTATCAAAGCAATCATTCTCTGTTCAGCTGCGTATTCTGCTTTGTCATCTTTTGGTAGCTTCTTGAATAGAAGTTCTTCGCCTTTATCATTTTTTGGTTGTTCGTAACCAAACTCTAAACAGAACCAGCTTTCATGCGCATACGCTTTCGCCCAGTTAATAAACCGTTCTTTCCACCATGTATAATCCTCAATGCTTTCCAGAGTTGGTGGCTTTGAGTGCGTTCCATAAAAGTTATCATGCTTGATGTTCTCATTGATCGCCTTCGTGATGGTCTTTGGTGTGACATTTGTAATCTCGGACGATTCGGATGTGAATGCGTTTAAAAACGTGTTGTAGATTCAGCCATGATGTAGATTGCAAATAACCTGAACAGACAATCAAACAAACACAATCAGTATAGACAATATCAAATAAACTGAAACAGACCGACACTCGGTGAACGTGAAATGATCTCGACATGAAATTTCACTTTTGGAGAGAAATTAGAAAATTTGAGCAAAATCACTTTTGGAGAGGAATCAGAATTTTGCAATTTGGAGCGAAATCAGTCTTTGCTACTTGGAGCGAAATCAAACTTTGCTACTTAGAGCGAAATCAGACTTTGACATGTTGGAGCGAAATCAGGATTTTGTTTTGGAACGGAATTAGAACTTGATGTTTAGGAGCGAAATCAGGTTAATTCTCGAGCAGAATCAGATGTCAATCCTTTGGAGCGAAATCAGATGATTGCCAATTCAAGCGGAAGCAAATCTGAATTTCGAGCGTAATCTAGTTTTGGAGCGGAATCAAGTACTAATTTCGGGCGGAATTAAAACATGTTCGTTCGAGCGAAATCAGGTTTCTGTCCAATTTTTGTCATTTTTAGTCCGTATTTTGGTCTCAAACTTTCAAGGCTTTGTTATTACACTATTATACACGTTCGGTGAAATTTTCATTCCATTTTGACCGTAGGAACTTGTCCAGATTGAAAAAGAAGGTGTAGAAGACAGAATAAAGATGATATCAAGCTAAACTCTTCTTCCTGTGCTCTGATACCACTTGTAGGATCGTTGTTTGACCCGAATGAGTCGATCAGAAGAGCTTTATATCTGTATCAAAGGCGGAATCAGTGAAACGGACGTGGAAACAGCTTGATACTATAATATCTGTCACATATATTGATTATAACACTGTTTACAACCTTAACAGATTTTGGTAGCACTTCGTTACAAATCCAGAAGTCGTTACCAAATGAGTTTGAACAGTGCACTATTTATAGGATGGTGATTCTGCTCCAAATGACCAAGGGACACTTTCGGGCGGAATCAGATTTCGGGCGGAATCAGATGTTTCTGATTTCGCTCGAACTGACATTCTGCACTTTAGATCGGAATCAGCACTTTAACTTCTAAACTATGGTTCTCGAACCTCGTGCACTGGAAATCCTATCCCATCCTATTCTATTACATGATACAAGACGAAGTCAATAGACGTGATGCACTAACAGTGTTGATTTCGCTTCTAAATATCTTAGGTGATTTCGCTTGTAATGCTTTGTCATTACTTGTGATTTCGCTTGAAGGTACTTAGTGCTGAAATTTTCCTAAGTGTTGACTAATTGTGTTTTCATGTTTTGTAGGGTTCGAGTGTGATTTTTGATCCACTTCACAACAGCTGTTGTGATTTTGATGTGCAAAAGAATTCAGAGTTGGCTAAATTTAGCAGTATTCTGGAGTTCATGGGTCGAATACCAATTCAAAAGGCTTTGACTGATCAACGTCCATTGTACAAGTCACATATTAAACGATTCTGGAAGCATTCAAAGTATGAAGAAGCAAATAAAGCAATTCATTCAATTGTGAAGGTGCATAATGAAAAGAAGGAAATTGTTGTTACTGAAGCGCTTGTTCGTGAGGTTATAAATTTTCCGGACGATGCAGATTCGCCAACAAAATTTCCAGAACGAATGGTCAAGGGTTGTATGCTCAGGATGGGATATGTGGGTGCTCTAAACGTTGGAAATTATTTAAAGTCAAAGTTCCAGAAACCTTACAAGTTTATTATTCATTCTGTACTGATGGCTCTTAGTCATACCAAAGGAGGATACGGTACAATGCGTGATTACCAGATGAACATGGTCACTGCATTAGTTCTGAACAAGAAATATAACTTCTCGCATATTGTTTTTCACTACATGATCGAGAATATCACAACAAAGAGCAAGACTTGGATGTATCCAAGATTTGTACAGATGCTGATTGATCATGCATATCCAGAGATTGAACGTGATTTGAAGAATGATTTGTTAGTTCAGTCACACATGAGCAACTATTCTCTAAAGCAGCTTGCGAGATATCACCCAAACCATCCTGAACCAAAGATATTTGCTGAATTCTTCGGATTTATAAAGGATGCGAATTATGTTGATCCTGATCCAGTCGATCATTAAAACTAGAGAAATGAAGAAGAGAAGAAGGAAGCAGCTTATGCTGAAGAGCTAAAAACTCTTGAGGAGTTCAAAACCACCCGAAATGACTGGTTTGTCAAAGAAACGAGGAGGAGAGGCAAGAAGGTTACCCCTAAATCACAGGAGGGTGAGAGGTCTTCGTCACAGCCAAAGAAAAAGCAAAAGAAAGTGGCAAAGACGTTATTGATCGATGAGCCTGAGGTAGAAGAGCCAGTTATAACTGCGGAAGAAGATCCGTATGCTGATATTGATCAAGTGATGTTAAATGTTGATGATTTAGTGTCTGAGCAAGCAGCTAATGTGGAAGCTGAGAAAGAGAAGGTTATTGATGACATCGAAGGTGATGATGTTAATAAGAGTACTACAAGCTCTTCGAGTTCTTCTGATGAAGAAATAGATGAGACTGAACGACTAAGAAGAATTCAAGAAGCTACTGAGAAAGAGAAACAATTAAAGAAGAGGAAGAGACAGGAGAAAGATGATGCTGCATACGTACCATCTCCTGAACACGTTTCTGAATCTCAATCACCATAGAGTGGTAAAAAGAAAGCAGGTGCAAGAAAAAGGATTGTATCCCCGAAAATTAAGAAAGTTACCACGAAGATTACAAATCCGAAGATTGTTCTGTAAAAGAAGTCGGCCAAAGAACCAAGTAAACCACAAACACCACCACCTGAACCTACCCCACATCAATCACCAATTCAATCACCACCACATCAATCACCTCCACGACAACCTTCACCACCAGAACAACCTACACCACCGAGACAACCTTCACCATTACATCTTTCAACACTACATTTTCACCACCACAACAACAAACCTTATTCACTTCCCAAGAAATATTTCAAACACCACCACTCACTCAAATTCAACTAACTCCTGGTTCTTCTGGCCACAAAGGTCTTCACATTCCTCCGGATAATCTTGAAGATATTGGAGATTTTAGCTTTGCAAACGATGAACAAGTAAAGAAGTTGGAAAAGAAGATGGATGATGTGTTGAATGAAAACAAAATAATTGTAGCTGAAAACAAGAAAGTTGCTGAACGTGAAAAGATTCTCGAAATGCGCGTGAAGAAATTAGAGTCTGACAACAAGGCATTGTTAAAGAAGATTGATACAGATCAGACTAAGATTGATTTCCTGAAAGTGCGAGTGGCTGAGTTGGAAGAAGAAAAGGCTCGCAGAGATGAGCAGAACAAGTATTTCGAGATGAAAAACAAAGAGCTTGAGGCTGCGAAAGAATTGAAAGAGCACGAGTTCTACATGTTGAACAAAGTTGTTGAGAATATGCTTGGAACGTCGATTGAACAGAGGTTCAAAGAGATTCAAGTTGAAGAGTTTAGAGCAAAACGCCAAGCTGAGATTGACGAACAGATGAAAGATAAGGGTAAGGGTGCTAAAAGCAGTGTTGCAGCTGTTGAGAGATCAATTGTTCCTTCTATAGTCATTGAGAATCCAGTTCCTATATCTTCTGTATCAGCAATTTTTGAAGAACCTGTAACTCTAGAAGATCTTGCTGCTAATGAGGATGAGGAAGATAATGAGGAGGATGACGATGAAGAGAGTGATGAAGAAGAGGGTGATGACCAGGAAGATGACAATGATGAGAAAGTCTTTTCAGCTAGCAGTCATGGTTCTGATAATGACGACGATGATGCTCATGGTGGTATGGGAATTAAAGTAACTGAAGCTTCCAATAAAAGAACAGTTGATGATTTTCTGAATGATTCTGTGAATGAAGAGTCAGGGGGAGCTGAAGGAAAGGGGGAGTCTGGTGATAATCAGAATGTAAAACATGTTGAAAAGTTAATTATGAGATTAGAGACTGATATTGAGGAAGGTGAACACCGACATACGTATTCATTAGAGGAGATTAAAGAAATGACACGTATGGTGGATCCTGACTTCAAATTTGATTTTGAGGAAGAATTAAATGCATTCGACATCGACCACCAACCAGAATACGAGTATAAGTATGTAGAGGATGCTGATATATACGACAGGGTTGAGGTTGAAGATTGCACAGATGATGAAAGTGTAAGTGAAGATACTTCTCAGTATCTTACGCTGATGGAGTTCTTTACTGAAGAGAATCGAGACGAATTGAGAAGAAAAGTCACTGAGATCTTAAAAGACAAAAATTTCGATGGCACTCCGAAGGATATGCAAAAAGAAGAACGGCAGAAGTGGTTTAAAGACAGTCACGAGAGAAAATTCAAAAGGCCGTTGAAGTTCTATCAGAGAGATCGAAGCATTTCACTTGGTTTCCTGCCTCATGTTAATGCATATGCGATCAGAAGGGAGTTTGGAGTGCAGTACTTTGAACGTCTATATGATATAATGTCACTACCATGGTGGGATGTTGAGGAGCTGTCGAAAGTAAGAACTTTAGGGTATCCAGTACGCAAGAATGATGTCGCAGTGTGGGGATACATAAAGTTTGAATCGTTGAAAGATTTTTGACACTAGAAGCCGCATTACTCAAAGAGAGTGCAGAGGGTAGATCCGGTAAAAGGGGTTGAAGAAACTATCCTTAATGTTAAAAAGCCAAAGACGATGAAAAATGTACCAGTGCCAAAGATGGAGCAGGATTTCTACAAAGGCTTCTTGGGCTGGGTATACAGTTGCATCTCGACAGAGGCTATTATCACTTATCGAGCTGGAAGTGAAATAAGAGTGATACATGTTTATGACCCGATGGGGTTAGTCAATTGCTCGGCCAAGGATATTGAATGTCTATTCATTAACAAGATCCATTTTCAATATGAGAATCGTGAACAAGCGATGCAGTTCTAACAAGTTGTATCTATCTGTTTTCAGAAAGGCATTAATTCTGAAAATAAATGGAATTCAAAATGGTGGGCGCTTGAAGAAAAGGAAAGAAAGAAAGCTGAGCGTGAACGCAAGAGGCTGGAAGCAAACAGAGGTAAATGGATGAAACAACAGGCCGAAGAGGACAAGAGAAAGAAGAAAGAGAATGACAGAGTGAGGAATTTACTTAGGAGGAAGCCTGAGTCAAGGGAGGAAACGTTCAAGTCACTCTGAAGACCCGAAGACAAGACTGAAGACTGCGGCTGTATCCAAGGGGGAGTTTGTTGATGCACGAATGTCTAAAGCCTGCGTCTTAGTCTTAGTCAAGCTTGTATAAGGTCTAGGGGTAAGAAATGCTAATTATGTATAGTATAGGGGGCTGTTTGTAAGTTTTAAGTTTTAATGTCCTGATTCCGCTCCTAATGACATTATGTCATTTGGAGCAAAATCATTTGTTTCTGATTTCGCCCGAAATGACACAATGTCATTAGGAGCGAAATCAGACCCCTATATATAGTTGTGATGTTTTCTCATTTTAAAAACTGAATGTCGACCGTGTAACCGAACTGCTACCAAATTTTTCTGAGAAGTATTAAGGAGAAAACATGTTTAATGCAATCTGCTTTCTGTTTCTACTCCATTCTACTTTGATTCAAGCTGTTTGTGTATTTCCGCTGCATAAAAGGTGGTGTTTAGCTCTGATTGACTCAATTGATCGTCAATAACGATCCTACAGATATACACTTAAAACTGGTTTTCCATTGATTTTAGACGTTAATATACGCAGAGAATTTGACATCACTTCGTTACAACTTTCACCGAACCGTCCCAAATGGAAAACCCAACCTCCCTATTTATAGGGATTCCATTCCGCACGAAATGGTAAGTTCCATTCCGCACGAAATGGCAAAGTCCATTTCGTGCGAAATGACACTACATCATCCATTTCGTACGAAATGGTACAAACACATATAACATTAAACATTTACACTTTACACCCCTATTACAAGCTACTTGACACGAGCTAGACTGTTGACGTAGGCGATAGACATTGTGTACCAACAAACTCCCCCTTGGATATTGCCGGAGTCTTCAGTTAAGTTGTCTTCAAAAACTTCCTTTCACAGAGACTTGAACTTTTCCTCTCTCTGCTTTGGCTTTCTCTTCAACAAACTCTTCAGCTTTTCATTTTCTTTAGTAGCTTTCAGTTTCTCTTCAGCTTGTATCTTCATCCATTTACCTCGAAGCTCTTCATGTTCTTTTCTCTCTTTTTCAGCTTTCAGAGCTTCCTCTTTCTCAATCTTCCTCCACTTAGACGACCACGCATTTTCAGAATGGATTCCTTTGTGGAAACATATAGTTGCCACTTTCTGGAACTGTAAAGCCTGATCTTTGTCTTCAGCTTTGTAATATATCTCGTTTACGAACAAACACTCGATATCTTTCGTTGAACAGTTGACAATCCACATCGGATCATTCAAGTGAATGTATCTGACTTCATGCTCCACTCTGTATGTGATCACAGCTTCCGTTGACATGCAACTGTATACCCAACATAAGAACCCTTCGTAAAAACCCTGTTCCATTTTCGGCAATGGGATATTCTTTATCACCCTGGGCTTCTTTATCTGCAAGACCGTTTCTTCTATGCCTATGACTGGATCCACCTGCTTCACTTTCTTTGGGTAATGTGGTTTCCAGTGTTTAAAATCTTTGAACGCTTCGAACTTCATTAGACCCCACGTAGGCATATCACGTTCTCTGACAGGATAAGTCAATGTTCTGACTTTGGTAGTTCTTCAACGTCCCACCATGGCAAAGACATTATGTCTTGAATATATGCGAAGTACTGAACACCAAACTCTCTTCAGATTGCATATGCATTCTCCTACGGCAAATACCCCCAACTGATTATGTCTCCCATAGACACTTCTCTGTCGCTTTTGTAAAACTTCAACGGTCTTTTGAATTTTCTATCAGTATCTTTCTTGAACCATTTCTTGCGTTCTTCGCGCTGTTCTTCCTTTGACATTTCATAAAAACTTTTATTCTTAACACATTCTTCAACTTTCCTTCTCAACTCATCTTAATTCGCTTGACTGAAAAACTCTGCAAGCGTCGGAAAGTTAGACGTATCAACATTCACATCAGACTGTTCTTCATCACTACAGTCTTCCACTTCGACTCTGTCATAGTTATCAGCATCTTCCACATACTTATACTGATACGCAGGCTGCTGATTAATATCAAACTGATTTAGCTCTTCTTCAAAATCAAACTTGAAGTTGATATCTTCAACATGCGTCATTTTTTTGATCTCATCCACAGTATAAGTATGCATGAATTCTCCTTCCTCTACGCTGTGTTCAAGACGAAGAATCAATCTTGACACATGATCATCATACTCATCAACATTCTTTGTATCATCATGCTCCCCCTCACTTTCAGCATTTTCAAGCTCTTCATTAGCATCATCATGAAGATAATCATCAACATTTTCTTCAGTAGACGCTTCAGTAACTTTGATGCCTGTAGAACCTTGATCGTCGTCATCATTCCCATCATCATCATCATGACTACTTGCAAAATAAACATTGTCTGCATCATCTTTCATAATATCAACATCATTTTCTTCTTCATCATCTTCATCATCATCGAACTCACCGGAAACAGATGATATCGAGAACTCTTCTGATCGACTCGTTTAGGTCGTACATCGATCCTACAAATGGTATCAGAGCTTCGCTACTGGAATTGCTGTTGGTGTATACATCTGTCGACTTCGTCTTGTATCGAGTCTTATACTAGATTGTTAGATCAGGGCATGTTGTTTGAGAAAATAGAAGATTTAAGTGTGAAATAGGTTGATTTCGCTTGAATGAGTTGATTCCACTTGAATGTGTTATGTGCAGTTTCAAGCGAAATCAACATAAGCTATTTCGCTTGAACTGATATCTGTCACTTTCAAGCGGAATCTCAAGTCTATATATAGGTCCTCAAGCGAAATCAGTTGTAACAGTTTATGATTTGGATACCGAGGTGTTGCCGGTTTGTCCTGTGATTGTATTTGCTGTTATATCAATCAGAAAGTTGTTTAAAGTGATATTCAAGCTGTTTCGAAGTCTATTTCTCTGTTTCCGCCTTTGAAATAGATTAAAACTCCTTTGATCGACTCGTTCGGGTCACAAACCAATCCTACAAGTGGTATCAGAGCTCAGGAAGAGGAGTTCTTACCGATTCAGCTCAAAATTTCTGTTTTCTACACCTTCTTTTCAAAATTAACAAATTTTTACGGTTAAAATCGGCTAATTTTCTCACATATTGTGCGAAACTACGTTTTAACAAACCCTTGAAAATTTCAGACTAAAATTCAGATTAAAAATGATTAAAATGGACCAAAGTTCTGATTCCGCTTGAACGAACATCTTTGATTCCGCTCGAGATTGAGATTTCGCTTGGCTGATTCCGCTTGAAATAGTCTTATTTCGCTTCAGTGAGCTATTTCGCTTGAAAAGTTTCAAACGAAATCAGTTATTCCTCTCCAAACTAGAATTCTTTGAAATTGGTGTTTTCGCTTGAACTGATTTCGCTTGAGATAGTTATTTCGCTTGAGTGAGTATTCCGCTTGAATTGTTTTAGCTTGAAAAGTTTTGTGTTTGAAATCTTGATTACCGAATCATGAGTGAAGAATTTTACAACGCATTTGCTACATCCACGACTACTCCGGCTTCCATTGCTCAAAACATGAATTTAGAAAATGAAACTGGAACAATGCAAAAACCCCGAAGCTAATGAGCATTGAGGAGTATTACGGATGGAAAGATAGGTTTGAAAATTGGGTTCAAGCTAACCATTTGAGATCTTGGGAATGTATTTTGAAAAAGTATGTTCTACCACGTACTGAACTGCAAATTGAAAAAACGATTTCTGAATTCAGTGACCAAGAACGAGACATGTACAAAGCTGAAAAGATGATGATTAGTCTACTTCAGCAAGCTATTAAAGAAGACATCTTTGTATTGCTTCAACATGACAAAACGTCAAAATCAATTTGGGATACTCTAAGAATCAAATTTGAGGGAAGTGAAAAGATGATTAAGAGTAAAAAGGCACTACTTAAGAAAGAATTTGATCTTTTTACAAGTTTGCCAGGGGAAGATACAAAGAAACTAATTGAAAGATATTGCCCCTTAGTGCGATCCATGTCGATGTTAAGCATAACCAAAGATCGTGAAGAATGGGTCGATAAGTTAGCTGACGTTTTACCTCAAAAAGAGTGGGGCACTTATTTGATGATCTTGAAAAACACTGGAGAATATGATGGATTGACGATTTCCCAGTTCATCGAGAAGATTGAGGGTCAAGATCTTGAACAGCAAAAGATTACGAGGATGAATAATCCGAGTGGTCAACAAGACGTGAAAATGTATTATAAAGGCAGTGTTCAAGAGGTTGAAAGAAGTCCGAAGATTCAAACTGTGTTTAGTGCTGGAAACTCATCTGAAAAAGTTGAACAAAGTCCTAATATCAGCAGTGGTTTCTCTTCATACCCAAGTGTCAATCCAAAAAGTTCAACTTCGAGTTTTCATTCTCAAAGTACAAAAGGTGGTGGTTGTATGATACAGTGCAATATTGCATTGAATCTTCCAGAGGGTTAAAGTTTCTCTGAGAAATTGCAAAAGATCATATGTCATTACTTGCAACTGTGCTACAATCCTATGAAGGTCTGGTTGCAGGGAGGATCGGAAATCCTATGCTGATAAAGGAGGATTACGATCAGATAGACGCTGAAGAAATGGAGCTCATGGACATCAAATGGTGTCTAGCTAGTGTCCTGAGAAGAGCTGAAAAGTTCAAGATGATTACTGGAAGAAATGGTTTTCTTGATGCACATGTTTCTACTTTAGGTTTTGATAAATCTAAAGTTACTTGTTTTCGATGTAAGGAGAAAGGTCATTTCAAGAGGGAATGCAAGAATAGAGTAGCAAATGAAGCAAAAAATCCGTTTAGAAAAGATGACTACTACCGGAAAGCCATATATAACAAAGTTGGTCAACAACAACAACAAGAACCACAAGTGGCTCATGGTAGAAAAGTGATAGGGGATTCTTCAAAGAGAGCCTGTTTGGTGAATCAAGAAAATTTCAGCTGGGATAAATACATTTCATCCAACAACAAAGCATGCCTAATCAATCAAGATGATGAAAGGTTACCTGAAGGTTTTAGCTGGGATATGTTTGTGGATGAGAAAGGGGAGTTTAAAGCTTTTATTGCTAAAATTGTGAAAGAACCAGATATATTTACTGAGTGGATGAAAGCTATTGGTGTTAGCGTGAAGAATCAAGAAGAAGAATATGTTTCATCAGATGAAAGTTCACAAAGTTCAGATGAAATTTCTGAAAAAGCAATTGTTTTTGATCAAACACCATCTGATTCTGGATTTTCAGATGATAGTTCTGATAAATCAATAGAATTTGATCAATCACCAACTGATGACAGTAGTGATGATGAGGAAGAAAGACATATTAATGTTGCAAAATCTCATCTCTCTCCTGAAAGTTTTCAATTCTATTTTGCAGATCACTTGGAGAAACTGAAGGAGAAACAAGCTGCAAAAGAACAAAAGAAAATGAAGTCTAAAATTGTTGCTCAAAAAGATGAGACTGTTCAAAATGAAGAAGTGAACACTGTAGCTGAAAAAGTTGAACCTGAGAAGATCATTGAAGTAGAAAAGATTGTGGAAGTCATCAAGCCTTGCTTAAAGTGTTTAGAATCATGCAAAGAATGTGCAGCAAAACACGAGAAGTTGGCTGAGCTTGAGAAGATGAAGGAACAATTACTGTTCAATCTTAACTACGTGAAGGAGTCTTATAATGTTCTGACAGAACAGTAACTGGTCTTTGAAAGACGAATTCTGAAAGAGAAGATGCTTTGACGATGATGAATGCTACAACGATGACGAAGCAAAAAGCTATAAACCATTACATTGAGGAATGTGCCAAGCTGAAACAAGAGTTGGAGACTGAGAAAATTGAGAATGAGAGAATTAGACGACTATTACAAAGTTATTCTAGTTCTGATTATCTCATTGATCGAATTTATCCAACTGTTGCAGGCTTCGTAGCATTTCAGGATGAGAAGATAAAGAAGAAGGCTACTGGTAAGAAACCGAGTGTTAGCTATAATAAGTGTCCGCCTCCGATCTGGGAAGGATATTCTCCCAGAAAACCAAATGAGGAGCAAGTCCAAAAAGCAGTCAATATAACGCTAAAATCCGAAGCAACTGATGAATTACCAGAAAACATTGACGTCACTTTCACATCGTCTGACACTGATCATGAGTCTGAGTTAATTAAAAAGGTGGTCGATCAGGTGTTGGATACAGATGAGGAGTCTGAGTCAAAGTCTGAGTCTGGAGGTTCAAGTTCGTCAGTCAACAGTCCAAAGACACCGGTTAAACAGGCTTACAGTAAAGAGTTTTTGTTATCAAAATTGAATTTGAATGATGAAACATTTGAAGTAGCATGTACTTTGAATGATTCTGACAAAGAGTTTCCAATAAGAAGTGTTAGATTTGAAATGATCAAAAAGGTTTTCAAAATGACAGAAATTAATATTTCTGAAATAAAAGATTTAAATCTTACTGAAAAATCTAAAAAATACACTTCAAGAGTTCAACAACGATTAAACAAGAAAACAAGTTACAATTTTGGTTCTGGTTTTCAAAAGAAACCAAATCATAATGGTAATTTCAAAAAGAAAGGTCTTGGTTTTATTCCACCTGAAAATTATAAAAATGATAAAATTTCTAAAACAAATACAAAATTTGTTTCAGGTGGAAGTGCTGAAGAAGAACAGAAGAAACCTTTCTGGAGACAATCAAACCAGGAGTTTCTTGCTGAGAGGAAAGGAACTGGAGTTTTTCATCGAAAGGAGACTAGAGCCTGTTACAAGTGCAATGAAGTTGGTCACATTGCATGGAACTGCTCTCCAGCTACAAAGACAAAACAGGGAGTATCTGAAAAACTTAAAGAAAAAGTTATCAATGTTGAACCACCAACTGAAAAGTTCAAAATTTTTGAAAATTCAACTTATGAAGTTGGTGAGTGTTCTAAGAAAAATTTTTAGAAAAAGAGAGCCAAGGACAACGAAATGTGGGTTGTTAAGAAGTTTGATTTAAATTCGGGCAATGATTCTGATTCCACAAAGCCAGAAGAGCCACAGGTTGAGGTTAAAGTAGAAAAATCAGTATCTTCATTGAATGATGATAATTTTCCATCATTGAAGGATGAAAAGTTTAAACAGAAAATTGGTAAGGTTGAAGATTTTTGGGAATGTTAAGAATTTTTTTGTGAAAATGATTGAGGGTAAAGTTCAAGGGGTTAAAGATTTTTATGCGACAAAGAAGGCAACTTACAATCCAACTGAATCAGAGTTAAAATCACCCAAGGTTGGTCAGACTTGGGTGGAAATTCTTTTCCCTTAAAAATCTGACTATGCCGGAGCTCCCAAGTTTGTAATCGTGGAGCAGGAATCGGCATCATTCTTAATAAATTTGTATTTTTGAATGAATTTTAAAGTTGATAATTTTTTTTAGGTGATGAACTATGCCGGAACTCCCTGGTTGGTAAGTGAGGAGTAGGTATCGGCATTTTTCTTGAGAAATTCACGAAAAGTGATTTCACCTTGCAAGTGGTACAGAGGTTTGAATGGTTTGTTTTACAAGTGATTCATCAAGGTCATTAGGTTGAACTTGATGTAATTCTCATAACATGTGGTTAAAGAACAATATGATGAATCCCTAACCTACAAATGGTTTAAAATCAACAAAACTTATTTTTCGAAAAAATCATTTTGATTGAAACAAACTTAATTGTTTTGAAATCAAATTGAGAAAATAGTTTGTTGTAAGGGGGAGTTCTGATTGTTTATGCCAAGTGGATGGAGATTTGAAGCTTGATACATCAGTTTGTCACTTTTCTTGTACAGTCTGTTTTCAAATTTCTTTAAATGTGTTTGCATTTTAGGGGGAGTAAAAATTAATTTCAGAAAATCCAAAAAACGTTAGAAAATTTTGAAAAAGCCAAAAACATGATAAAATGAAAAATGAGTTTTGTTGTGAAAAAGAGGAAATGATAGTACATCAGTGGACTATCACAACATGCTAAATAAATGGAAAGTTAAAATGTGATAAACGATTTCACTGTGGATGTGCCAGTAGGTTTTTGCACATTTAGTAGATTGTGACGAGATATAAACCTAAAATTTAAACTTGCTTATGTCGTGGGGAACATTTCTTGGATATATGGGTAACCCCCGAAATCTTGTTTGAAAGATCCCTCTTTCTGAGATACTAGGTCTTTATACTCAGTGATATCTGGGGTATTATCCCGGGACTTCTAATTTTGCGGAAGCAATGGCCTAGTCCCCGTATAATACTTTCTGCAAATGCTTGAAATATAGCGCTGCCCTCAGCATAAAAAAAATGATGAAACATTGAAAAATGCTAATCATGTGCTGTTGAAGAAAAGATCCTCTAAAGGGGACACACCAAAAGTCGAACAGTCATCTCTTTGCTGAACGGAAGTTCTGACCTGAGCTCTCACGGTTTCGCACCTAACCCCTTACAGATATCATCTAGGTATACTCACCTGTAAGACTGAATATTGGGATCTGGATACGGGAGTATATTCAAGTAGTGGGACACGCGGATAAGTTTAAGTCATTAAAACATTAATATTGTTTAGAACTTAAAATTAAATGAAGCTTAACGATGCTTAACGGTGTTGGTGATTTGTCTCATAAACTGATATGATCCTCTTACACAAACTCACAAAAATATTGTCTGTAAATATTTGTTTACTGCATTTCATTTAAACTCAAAAATCCAAAAAGATTTTTGACAACTGATGTTGAAAAGCTGATTTTCAAAATTCCAAATGCTGAATATGATGATCATTTTGAGAGGAACTCTGTTAAATCTAAAAATGTTTGAATATTCTTCTGCAAGTGGTCACAGATATTCTGGTTGTTTTGAAAAGGAGAGTCTGAGTTGGTGCATACATCTTAATATTAAATTGTTAAAATTTATGGAACTTATTGTGTGGTAGAGAATGTGTAGGAAAGCCTGTTCTCGATACCTGAGTAGAATGAGAGCCAGGTTATGATCCTGGAACTGATGATGCTAATGAACTTAAGGAATCAAGAGATCTGATCAAGAGAATTAGAAAGCTTGAGAGCAAGATCACGATCCTGATTCTGTGAAAGCCAGATTACAATCCCAGAACATCGAAAGGGGGAGTCTGAAGTCATCCGAGAGAAGGATTAGTTCGAAGGGAGCATGTTGGTGCTGATAGAAAGAGTAAAGTGCAGTAAGACTGATCAAGATTAAAAGACTCGACAGTTAAGACTCGTCAACATCTGAGGGGGAGTCTGTTGGTGCATACATCTGTCGACTTCGTCTTGTATCGAGTCTTGTACTAGATTGTTAGATCAGGGCACGTTATTCGAGAAAATGGAAGATTTAAGTGTGAAATAGGTTGATTTCGCTTGAATGAGTTGATTCCGCTTGAATGTGTCATGTGCAGTTTCAAGCGAAATCAACATAAGTTATTTTGCTTGAACTAATATCTGTCACTTTCAAGCGGAATCTCAAGTCTATATATAGGTCCTCAAGTGAAATAAGTTGTAACAATTTATGATTTGGATACCGAGGTGTTGCCGGTTTGTCCTGTGATTGTATTTGCTGTTATATCAATCAGAAAGTTGTTTAAAGCGATATTCAAGCTGTTTCGAAGTCTATTTCTCTGTTTCCGCCTTTGAAATAGATTAAAACTCCTCTGATCGACTCGTTCGGGTCACAAACCGATCCTACAATTGCAAAAGTTACAAATGAAATCTCAAGTTACCTATTTATAGGATTTCCATTCCCCACGAAACTGTCATGTCCATTTCGTGTGGAATGGCCATTTCGTGTGGAATGGCCATTTCTCATGAACTGGTCAATCAGTACTAAAACCCTATTTCTTTGACTATCGAGCTCTGGTTTATCCTATCTAGATACAAGACTCGATACAAGACAAAGTCGACACACATATGCACCAACATAAACAGTTTATTTTATATTTGATTAAAACCACAAGTATTAAAAATTCAAATCCTACAATTGGTATCAAAGCTTGGTCACATTAAACTTTATTTCACAATCAGTTTAATATTCAAAGATCAGCTCAAAAAGATCCAACCTCTTCGTCTCTCAGAGTTTGTAGAGTGTTGAATTCAATAGTTTTTCACACAAACTCTGTTTTTCTTCTAAAGAACAAAAGAGATGGCACAAAATGATCCCTATAACACCGATTTCAATAACAAGCCTCCTATGCTTGTTAGATCCAAGTATGTTATCTAGCAATGTAGGATGGCTCACGTACTTGCTCAACAGAATACCGGGTGTTGGAAGTCCGTTATATTTGGACCTGACATTCCAATGGTACCTAGTACCGAAAAACCGAGTGTTGAAGAGCCAAAGAAGCCAAAAAAGCTACTCAGAGCAAGATTTCCAAAATTTTGAGCTAGCTGTAAAGGCCTTTAGCATTGGGCCATGGCTCTGCCAAATGAAATATATGTCGGCCTGTTACATTGCAACAATGCTAAGGAGTTATAGGATGCATTGAAAGAGCAGTTTGGCGAGACGAAGGATGTGATCCAGAAGACTCGAGAAATCCTTAACAAACAATATGAGACTTTCATACACTGCCCATTTTGCACAAAGCATTAGTCTTGTACCTGTACGGTATATCTATACACCTGTTCCTCAAGTCCTATTTGTTCAAATGCATGTCTCACATGTTCAAGCATCTCTTACCACTCCTGCTTCCGCACCTGGATAAGCTAATCAACAAAACTTTTTCACTCAAGTCTTTGTTGACTGGAGTAGTCTACCTGTGAGTGCATTAATGTCTATCACCTCCGCCAAACATACATCGTAGTAGAAACATAACAAGACGAAGTTTAACGAAGATTTATTATTGGGAGAAGTCCATCCGGACGGATGGAGCATTGCTCATCCATACGGATGGAGGGCTTTATGAGAGGAGTGCTTCATTAAATCCTCCCCTATAAGTAGGCCTTGTATGTTTCATTTTAAGGACTTTTGCCATTTCTACATTTTGGAGAGCTTTGGATTCTAGAGAGAGAAAGTAGCAAAGAGGTGATTCAAGGTGTAAACATTGTTAGATCTATAATCGAATCATCATTATATTTTGTTCTTGTGTTCGGTCCACACACGTGCATGGATTCCGCACGTCGTACGTGTCATTCGCAATCGTTCGGGAGTCAAATTCGATCCTACAACGCGTTCACAAGTGGTATCAGAGTGGGAGATCCATTGCACGGATCAGAGATGCAAGAATCTACTTGATTTCATCAGATTCGGAGTGGTTTTCACATCAGATTCATCATTTCTTATACATCTTCTCTTTTTCACACCTTTTACAACTTAAAACTCAGATTTAACAAGGATTTCATGGTTAAAAATCGCTAAATTTTTTATATAATATGCACCATACATAGTGTTATAACCCTACAAAAATTTAGAACTTAATTCAAAGTAAAAGTTGATAAATTTGGTAAATTTATGCTCGAAAAAATGAAATGGATTGTTGCTGTTGTTGTTCATCCGAGCAGATGAAGGTTGAATAAGTCCATCCGAACCAATCAAAGGTTCATCCGAACCAAGTACATGGCCATACGGGTGGATGAAGTAAAATAGGTCCATCCGAATTAGATAATACATTATGTCCAGTCGGTGAGTGTTGGTCCAATTAGAAAAGGATATTAGTTCCATTTAGTATATCGGTCCAATAGAAAGTTAAATGTTCATCTGAACTGTTATTTGGAGGTCCAATTAAAGAAACAACAACATCAGTCCCACTAAGTCAATCACGTGTGGCTCAATCATATCAAGAGTTTGGTCCAATGATATTAATCATTTACAAAAAATGTCAGATAGTCTAATAAAAAAAGTAAAGGTTATTATTTGAAAAGATTAATTGTTTTAGAATATAGCACGTGAGTTGAGATAGGTTATTAGATAATTAGTGAGGCCCAATTAGATTTTGAATAAGTGGGTAACCTCATAAATGCTATGTTGTGTTTTCAAGACTGTCAAAGAAGTCTTAGTCCATCCGCTAAGTGATACATTTTTGTTTCAAGCAAGAGTCCATTCGAAGCTTAATTTAAAAAAAAACCCATCCGCTACATATTGCTCATCTGGATTAACTTATATAAGCCCATCCGGAGACTTATGTCAGGCCATCCGCTCAATTAGCCCATCCGAAGCAAAGCATTTTATCCATCCGAACAAAAGTGAATTTGATATGTTTTAAAGAGCTCATCCGAGTGTATTATTCAATATAAATCAGGCCCATTATTGCAATTCATTGTTGTGAGTTCATCCGTAGCCCATTTAAAATACAAAGTCCATCCGCTTGGTTATTTTAATTCTTTCAGGCCCATTCGCTGATCGGGTTTCTTTGTTCATTCGAGTGAATATTAAAAGCCTATATGAACTAAAGTTGTCATGTAACAAGGTCCATCCGAAACGTGAAACAACTAGTCTATCCGTTGAAAACAATTTAGAGTCCATCCGTTATCAAAGTTTTTCCAGGTCACATTGGTTCATTCGTAAAAGGTGATTTTCAAGGTGATTCTAAAGTTATTCATTCATACGGATATGGTCGGTGTTAATCCACACGAATCAACCACTTATTCATTAGTGTAAATCAAGTTTCAAAAAGTATTTTGATCGTTTTGTTTCAAGGTGATAATCAAAGATACAAAATCATGCTGACTGAGGTAAAAGAGAGAACAAAAGAGGAAATTTTGCAAGAAAAAATGTACATAGAAAGATATTTTGTAGATTGCAGAATACAAGAGATGCAGGATGAATATGAAGATGCAAGAAGCTGCAAAAGGTGGGATATGAAAAGAGAATGTTTTGTTAATCGAAAACGAGATCTAGTTGTTGATAAAAGTGAGGTCGTGTACAATGATGTGCTGGCGGTTATTCCTCTATCTGGCGAATTCTATTCAAAGAAAGCATCAGATAAAGATTATATCAAAAAGCTGGACAAGATAATCAAGGGGTGATGACAGTTAGTGTGAAACGAAGAGAAGAAGAAAAAATGAAAAAAAAAGTGTTGAGAATCTGGTAGATGAGTTCAAGAAGACTGTAGAAGAAGGCAATGATGAGAAGAAAGAAGAAGAAGCTGATGAAGAGAAACAAGAGAAAGCTGGTGAGAAGATGGTTAATGAAGCTGATGCAGGTGAAGCTGTTGCTGAGGAACAGTAGGAGAAGGAAGTTGTTCAGAAGCAGACGGCAGAAAAAGCCGAGGTGCCAATTATTGAGGTAAATACTTCAACTGAATTTTCTAAAGTTTTAAATAAAACTGTTGAACAGTGCAAGAAATGTATGGAAACGTGTAGTGCTTGTACTGAAAAAGATGAAAAGTTCAGAACAAGAGATATAGTATTTATTAAAATTGAAAGAGTTTTTAAAGATAAATGTAAAGAAATGTTTGAAAAAGAAAAGATTTTGAAAGATAATGATGAAAGGTTGACACAAAAATGCAAGTTTTAAGAAAAAGAAAATGAGAGTTTGAAAGAAAAGTGTTCAAAAATGACTAAAGAATTGTTACAAAAAGATAATGTTTTTCAAGAAATAAAAACAAAGTATGATTCAATAAAATTGGCATATCACATTATAAAAGAGTCATATGAAGTAGTGAAAAGTCAAATGAAATTGATTCAATCTAGACTTGTTCATTGTTCTGAAACATCTGAAACGCTTAAACAACAACATTCAGTAAAACAAAAAGTTATAAATTCTTATATCGAAGAAGTTGCTGATCTCAAACGTAAAATGGCTGAATTAGAACAAGATAATAACAAGTTGAAAAGTTATCATTGTTAGTGCATACATCTGTCGACTTCATCTTGTATCGAGTCTTAGACTAGATAGATTAGATCAGGGCACGTAGATCGAGAATATAGGAAGTTTATGTGTTTTAGAAGTTGATTTCGCTTGAAGGGATTGATTCCGCTTGAAATGGTTGTTGCCACTTTCAAGCGAAATCACTAAAATATGATTCCGCTCGAAATGCTTATGTCCTGTTCAAGCGAAATCATGTCTACTATAAATAGGCTACGAGCGAAATCAGTTGTAATGATTGTCGAATTCCATACCGAAGTGCTGCCGGTGTGAAGACTGATTGTAATTGTGTTTATATCAATCTAATCAGTGTTTAAAGTGAAGACTAAGTTGTATCTATGTTACACCCCGTTTTCCACGTGTCTCACCGGTGGGCCCGGTGGGGGATTACCGTGACGTAGTTGGCAACAATATAGTCAAACCACACAATTATATGAATGCACAGCGGAAGCATAAAGATAAATATATTTCAAAATTGAATGTAATCTCAAAGTATCACCATTGTTGAAATAGAATCCACAGGGGATCAATAAAAAGATAAAAATAATTGTTCAACAGACGTAGGCATCTTAAGCTTGCGAGACTCTTTATTGATGCTAAGGAGAAATATCCAGCCAATTACGCTTAGTACCTGCATTTAGTCTTTTTGGGAAAATACGTCAGTTTACGCTGGTAAATACATTCAACCGACACTTTTGAAAAATGTTTAACAAAATTGATTTGAATGCACAAGGCACAAACTCTTTATAACTTGGGATAATTTATAATTAAATCTTGTAAAGAATTACATGTTTACTATGCGTTCAGTCACCCAGGTCGTGCCGGGTTAAAGATTAATAGACACACCACATAGCATAAAACCATGGCAGGAAAACCAACGGCTATACCTTTATAATCATGGACATAATGCCGAGTGTACGCCTACACCCGGATGTCAAGGTCGTGGCCATTTCGTAAAATGCTGCCAAGGATATCCGGGACATGGTCATTAAGCTCCCAAAGGTGTAAAGCCAACAAAACAAATTTTTAAACGGGTCACATTGATAATACCCAACTACTAATGAGTTGGGGTCAATTGCCCGACCAAGCGGTATTTTAAATACCGTAACCCAAGCCCGTATAACGGAAAACAAGTTAAAAGTATTTACCTTTGCAAGTATAAATCCTTAATCGAATAAATTGCAAATAGCTTTTACTGGTCTCCTATTCTGGAACGAAGGTTTAAAATAACCTATTAGAATCCTAACGGGTCTTTCATTTAGCCGTAGCTTAGACCGGTCAGTTCCAACGGATAGTTACGGTTTAATCGCATGAAAGGCGAAAACCGGGAATGGAATGTGATTTGGACCCAACAAGTTTGAAGACTTGTTTTATATGGGTATAATAACCACACTCTGGATTTTGGGGTCAAAACAATATGGTTTGACCCGTTTCGGCTATTTTATGTGAACTAGTTACATAAGCCGAACCGTGCGCGCAAAAGGCGTAACGGATAACCGTAAGAGTCCTACACAGGTTTCCTAGTCAATATGCTTTAAAGAGGTTGTAGTATCAGTAGGATACCTTCCATAATGCCCGTAACGAGTTTAAATCCATTTCATGCCCCGTAGGGGTATTTCGGTCATTTTAAAGATTATAAAAGAGGTTTCTGAGTTCTATAGGAAATCTGAGTTTCCTGAACAGTTTATAAAGTCCAAAATACTTTATTTATTATTTAAAATCAGTAGCAACTGGAATCGGGTCAAAAGACCTTGTAGAACTCAAGTTATGTCCGAAAAGGGTATATTCGGTAATTACCGAACCGATGCCATAACCGCAGGTTATTAGCAGGTTAAAAATAATTAAAAATCTTTAAAAAATCCCAAAATATTATTTTACATCAGTGTGTTAAAGGTTTGGTGTCGAAATCTGGGTTTAGATAGGCGTTATGCTAATTGCGCCATTTAATTACAAAAGTTTCCGTAATTGCGCTATATAGGATAACTCCTATTCTGGACCTCGGATTGACGTGAAATTTTAGGGACATGTTTAGAAATCAGTAACTAAGGTTATTGTCCTTTCACATGTCCAAAATTCTCATTTTAAATTGAAAAGGGCGTTACGGTCAACTTTTAAGCATTTAACGGAAATGTGTAAAAGACTCGGACAAACAACGAACCGGTCACAGAGGGTTATACCATCATGTAACCTGGTCCCAAGAGAGTCCTAAGGCAAATCTAAAAGATACTTTAACGGGTCAGAACTTAAGTCAACGTAAAAGTCAAAGTTTTGCGACTTTCGGCTCCGATCCGGGTCAAAACAGTAAATGGTCGGATCAAACAAGCTTAGACTAGTTAATATACTTGTTATCATGTTTTATGAGTGTTAAAACAGGTTACACACCATCTACATTACTGATTATGCATAAAATCGCAAAATAGCATTTCGGTTGACTTTTTCTAAGCACGTTTGACTCGACATTCGGACTAGTTAGAGTGGGAATCAGAGGGTGCCCTTTTAGGGGTTTAAAGCTCACATGATTACCAACATATAACTACCTTTAATTCGACAAACCACTGGACCATTTGTGATTTATCGTAAAGTCAATCGTTAATTACGACGGATTGACTTTTAAGCTAAAACTATGGAAAACTAATCCACAACGGGTTAGGCATACTTACAGAAGCTTGGTGCACGACTAGAGATGTTAGAAGAATGCTTGAGAGCTCCAGAGATGATCAAGAGAGCAGGTTTGAGGTGTGTTTCAATTGTGTGCAATGCATTGCCTTTTATAGTGAAATTTCATGCACAAGATCATTACAACTCATCCTATAATTGCTCATGGATGATCAGCAGGTGTCCCTGAGTGCTAGGGGACATGTAGGGGGCGCCCATGCTTCAATTAATGCATCCAAGATCGTTTACAAGCTCAAACAGTGAATCTGTCCAAGTTTTCTGCATCTGGGGACTTCACGCGGCCCGCATTAAGATTCAGGCTAGGCTCACGCGGGCCGCCTGAATCCTAATGTCAGTAACCGTATCTACAGATGGCTCGTGGCCCGCCTGAACTTCCTTGTTTCGCTAATGCGGGCCGCCTGAGGCCTGAAATCCAAGATTTTCAAATCTTTTGTAATCATTAACCTGACCTTTCGGTTTCGAAGGGGTAACTTTGCGATTTGGGCCTCGATTATTTACAAATAAGGGCCTCGTGACTTTTACCCGCATTGTTAAGTCCCCGGTTAGTTTAATTACTATCCGAAAAGCCTTAAGTTTTATTGTTGACGCTTTTAACCCCTCACATACGAATTTGATCATAACTTTCTCGTTTTAAAACGGAACTTCGCGAAATTTATATCGTATATTCTAGTGAGCGTATTTTACTGTTACAAAGTCTCGGGTTCGTTAAAGGGTCACTCAGAGGTATAAATTAAACATGTTGACACAATTAACCCCTGTTGTTTGTAATTTCTCACTTTCTTCCGCATTTCGCTCAGTACGATCCATGATTCATTCATTTGAAGGTACGAGCATCACTTAGGGTTACTGTACAGTATATTTACCCCTTGTTGACATTTTTAACCCTTGAACTTACATACTTTCAAGGTTTGTCAATTTTAGTCCTTTATTTAGTATTTAATACCACGTGTAAACTCATGACACGTGTCAATACATTATTGGACACAAAATTTCGAGGTGTTACAATCTAAGTCTATTTCTTGCTTTCCGCACCTGAAATAGATCAGAACCTCTCTGAACGACTCGTTTGGGTCAAATACACGATCCTACAACTGGTATCAGAGCTCAGGAGGCGGAGTTCTATACGATTCAGCTTTAAAATCTATGTTTTTCTACACCTTTCAAAATTTTAAGATTTCACGGTTAAAATCGACTAAATTTCAGATATATGGTGTAAAAGTGAACATTAACAAACCCTTGAATGTTTCACAGCTTAATTCGATCTAAAAGTGACAGAAATGGACCCCCGAAGTGATTCCGCTCGAACAGATCTCTTCTGATTTCGCTCGAAATTACCTGTTTTCGCTCCAGAATACATATTCCGCTTGAAAAGTTACAAGCGAAATCAGAGATTTCACTTGAAACAGAAATTGTTCAGATTCCGCTTCAAAGTGTCTAGTGATTCCGCTCCAAAACTTTGTTCAGATTCCGCTTGAATTTGAATTTGGGTATTCCGCTCGAAAAATCAGTTTGTTGATTTCGCTTGAAAAGGGAAATCTGGTATTCCGCTTGAATTTGTTCTCTGGGTATTTTGCTCAAAAGTTACTGTTTTTGAAAAATGTGCTGTCAAATCATGGAAAACGAGTTCTATAATGCGTTTGCATCCACTCCGTCTTCTATTGCTCAGAATATGAATTTGGAAAACGAGACCGGAACGTTACAAAAACCCCGAAACTGATGAGCATAGAAGTGTACTACGGGAGGAAAGACAGATTCGAAAACTGGGTTCAGGCAAATCATCTGAGGTCATGGGAGTATATTCTGAAGAAGTATGTTTTGCCATGAACAGATTTGCAGGTTATCAAAGAACTCTCGGAGTTCAGTGACAAAGAGCGAGATATGTACAAATCTGAAAAGATGATGATCAGTTTGCTTCAGCAAGCCATCAAAGAAGACATCTTCATACTGCTTCAGCATGACAAAACGTCAAAATCGATTTGGGATGCACTTAAAGTCAAGTTTGAGGGTAGTGAGAATATGATTAAAAGCAAGAAGGCACTGCTCAAGAAAGAGTTTGATCTATTCAGCAGTCTACCGGGTGAAGACACAAAGAAGTTAATTGAACGTTACTGCCACTTAGTTAGATCCATGTCGATGCTAAGCATTACAAAAGATCAGGAAGAATGGGTAGACAAATTAGCAGACGCTCTACCTCAGAAAGAGTGGGGTACATATTTGATGATCTTGAAGAACACCGGGGTTTATGATGGGTTGACAATTTCTCAGTTTATTGAGAAGATTGAGAGTCAAGATTTGGAACAACAAAAGATCGCGAGGATGAATAGTCCTAGTGGTCAACAGGATGTAAAGATGTATTACAAAAGGTAGTGTTTCAGAAGCTGAAAGAAGCTCGAAAATACAAACTGCATTTAGTGCTGGAGATTCTTCAGAGAAAGTTGACCAAAGTCCTAAAAACAACAGTGGTTTCTCTTCATACCCTAGTGTTAATCCAAAAAGCCCAACTTCAAGTTTCAGTTCTCAAAGTACGAAAGGTGGAAGTGGTTATGTGATACAATGCAACATTGCCTTGAATATTCCAGATGGTCAAAGTTTTTCTGAAGAGGTTGCAAAAGATCACATGGCGTTACTTGGTTCTGTGTTGTTATCTTATGAAGGATTGGTTGCAGGGCGGATCGGGAATCCTATGCTCACAAAGGAGGATTACGATCAGATAGATGCTGAAGAGATGGAGCTGATGGACATCAAATGGTGTCTAGCCAGTGTACTCAGAAGAGCTGAAAAATTCAAGCTTATTACTAGGAGAAATGACTTTCTTGATGCACATGTTTCTACTTTAGGTTTTGATAAATCTAAAGTTACATGTTTTCGATGCAGGGAGAAAGGCCATTTCAACAGAGAATGCAAGAACAGAGAGGCAAATGATGCTCAGAATCCATTCGGAAAAGACAACTACTACCGGAAGGCCATATACCAGCAGGTTGGTCAACAACAACATCAAGAACCACAAGTGGGTCATGGTAGAAAAGTGATCGAGGATTCAAAGAGAGCATGTCTGGTGGATTTTAACTGGAACAAATACATATCACCGGAAAGCAAAGCATGTTTAATCAATCAGGATGATGAAAGATTACCTAAAGGCTTTAGCTGGGATATGTTTGTTGATGAAAAGGGAGAATTCAAAGCGTTCTTTGCTAAAATTGTGAAAGAACCAGATATGTTTGCCATATGGATGAAGTCTATCGGTGAGACTGTGAAGAATGTGGAAGAAGAGTCTGTTGCATCTGATGAAAGTTCACAAAGTGCAGATGAAAGATCACAAAGTGATGCAAGTTCAGAAAAAGAAGTTATTTTTGATCAAACACCATCAGATTCTGTTTCTTTGGATGATAATTCTGAAAAATCAATTGAGTTTGATCAATCACCAATTGATGATAGCAGTGATGATGAAGAAGAAAAACATATTAATATTGCAAAATCTCATTTTTCTCCTAAAAGTTTTCATTTCTATTTTGCAGATCGCTTGGAGAAACTAAAGGAGAAAAGAGCTGCAAAAGAACAAACGCAGATGAAGTTAAAAGTGCTGCTGAGGAGATTCGTGAAATAGAAAAGGTGACTGAAGTTGAGAAGATTATAGAAGTTGAAAAGATAGTGGAAGTCATCAAGCCATGCCAAAAGTGTCTTGAAGCTTGCAAAGAATGTGCAGCAAAAGATGAGAAGCTGGCAGAGTATGAGAAGATGAAAGAGCAGTTGCTGTTTAACCTCAATTATGTGAAAGAGTCGTATGATGTTTTGAACAAAACAGTAACTGGTCTTCAAAAGACTAACTTTGAGAGAGAAAACGCTTTGACAATGATAAATGCTACAATGATGTCGAAGTAGAAAGCTATAAATTTCTACATTGAAGAAAGTGCTAAGTGGAAGCAAGAGTTGGAAACCGAGAAAATTGAGAATGAGAGAATCAGACACTTATTGCAGAGTTATTCTAGTTCTGATTATCTTATTGATCGAATTTATCCCACTGTTGCAGGAATGGAAGCTTTTCAAGATGACAAGTCTAAGAAGAATTATACTGGTAAGAAACCGAATGTGAGTTATAACAAGTGTCCGCCTCCGATTTGGGAAGGTTATTCTCCTAGAAAACCAAATGAGGAGCAAGTCGAAAAAGCAGTCAATATAAAGTTAAAAACCGATACAACTGATGAATTACCAAAAAACATTGACGTCACTTTCACATCGTCTGACACTGATCATGAGTCTAAGTTAATCAAAAAGGTGGTCGATCAGGTGTTAGATACTGATGAGGAGTCTGAGTCAAAATCTGAGTCTGGAGGTTCAAGTTCATCTATCAACGGTCTAAAATCGTCGGTTAAAAAGGCTTACAGTAAAGAATTTTTGTTATCAAAATCAAATTTGGACGATGAAATATTCGAAGTTGCATACACTTTGAAGGATTCTGAAAAATTATATTCTGACAAAGAGTTTCTAATAAGAAGTGTTCGTTTTGACATGATCAAAAAGGTTTTCAAAATGACAGAAATCAACATTTCTGAAATAAAAGTTTTAAATCTTACTGGAAAACCTAAAAAAATACACTTTAAGAGTTCAACAATGATTAAACAAGAAAAAAGGTTACAATTCTGGTTCTGGTTTTCAAAAGAAACCAAATCATAATGGTAGCTTTAAAAAGAAAGGTTTAGGTTTTGTTTCACCAGAAAACTGTAAAAATGAGAAAAATTCTAAAACAAAACAGAATTTGTTTCAGGAGGAAGTGCTGAGGATGAACAGAAGAAACCGTTCTGGAGGCAATCAAACCAGGAGTTTCTTGCTGAGAAGAAAAGGAATGGAACTGGAGTGTTTCATCCTAAAGAAACTCGAACCTGTTTC
Organism: Helianthus annuus; assembly: GCF_002127325.2. Taxonomy (NCBI): domain Eukaryota; kingdom Viridiplantae; phylum Streptophyta; class Magnoliopsida; order Asterales; family Asteraceae; genus Helianthus; species Helianthus annuus. The sequence continues at coordinate 25,057,221 of NC_035433.2, forward strand.
AAGTGCAGTGAAGCTGGTCACATTGGATGGAATTGTCCGAAGAATATTAAGACAAAACAGGGAGTTTCTGAAAAACTGAAAGAAAAAGTTGTTGATGTTGAACCACCAACCGAAAACTTAAAAATTTTTTAAAATTATACTTATGAAGTTGGTGAGTGTTCGAAGAAAAATTTTTACAAAAAGAAAGCAAAAGACAACCAAGTGTGGGTTGTTAAGAAGGTTGGTGAGAAAGTCGGCTATGAATCTGGTTCCATAAAGCCAGAAGAGCCAAAGGTAGAGGTAAAAGATTCAGTGAGTGAATGATGATGAATTTCCATCACTGGAGTTTGAGAAAGTTAAATAGAAAGTTGGTAAAGTTGAAATCTCAGATCAATTTTATTCTGAGAAAACTAAGTTTGATGTCGAAAAAACATTCAATGGGAATTTTAAGAAAATTTTTGGGAAAATGCTTGATGGGAAAGTAAAAGGGGTTAAAGATTTTTACGCGACAAAGAAAGCAACTTTTAATCCAACTGAACAAGAGCTAAAAGAGCTAAAAACACCCAAGGTTGGTAAGACTTGGGTAGAAATTCTTTTCCCTTGAAAAATTAGGACTACGCCGGAGATCCCAAGTTTATAATTGTGGATCAGGAATCGGCATCATTCTTGTTGTGTTTTGTTTGTTGTGAAAGATTTAAAAGTTGTTTAAACTTTTACAGGTGAAGGACTATGCCGGAGCTTCCAGGTTGGTAAGAGTGAAGCAGGAATCGGCATTTTGATTGGTAAAAACGTTTTATGTAGAGGTTTATTCCTACATATGACTAAAGGTTGTGGATGTTTTTACAAGTGGTACAGAGGGTGCATACTTGCAAGTGGTAAATCAAGGACATTAATTTGTACTTGATCTACTACAAGTGGTTAAAATTGAACAAGATGATGAACCAGTCCCTACAAGTGGTAAAAACAAACTTATTTTCTGGAAAAATCATTTTGATTAAAACAAACTTAAGTGTTTTGAAATCTAAATGAGAAAATAGTTTGTTGAAAGGGGGAGTTCTGATTGTTTATGCCAAGTGGATGGCGAATTGATGTGATTTAACATCAGTTGTCAACTTTTCTTGTATAGTTTGTTTTCATTTTTCTTTAAATGTTTGTGAATTTTAGGGGGAGTAAGAATTTTCAGAAAATCCAAAAACATTAGAAAATTGAAAAAGCCAAAAACATGGTAAAATCAAAAATGAGTTTTGTTGTAAAAGAGGAAATGATAGTACATCAGTGGACCGTCACAACATGCTAAAAAATTGGAATGTAAAAATGTGATAAACAATCTCACTACGGATATGCCAGTAGGTTTTTGCACATTTAGTAGATTGTGACAGGATATAAACCTAAAATTCAAACTTGCTTATCTCGTGGGGAACAACTTCTTGGATATATGGGTAACCCCCGAAATCTTGTTTGAAAGGTCCCTCTTTCTGAGATACTAGGTCTTTATGCTTAGTGATATCTGGGGTATTATTCCGGGACTTCTGCTGTATGGAAATACTGACCTAGTCCCCGCATAATACTTTCTGCAAATGCTTGAAACATAGCGCTGCCCTCAGCAAGTTGATGAAACAATAAAATTAATAGTCATTGCTGTTGAAACAAAAGATCCTCTAAAGGGGACACACCAAAAGTTGAGCCATCATCTCTCTGCCTAACGGAAGTTCTGACCTGAGCTCTCACGGTTTCGCACCTTACCCCTTACAGATATCATCTAGGTATAGTCACCTATAAGACTGAATATTGGGATCTAGATACGGGAGTATATTCAAGTAATGGGACACGCGAATAAGTTTAAGTTTTTAAAAAAATAATATCATATCTCGGAACAGTTGAACTTTGTGTGAAAATTTAAGTGGACCATTTATACTGACAATCTAGGTGAATTGTTTAGAACTTAAAATGAAATGAAGCTTAACGGTGTTGGTGATGTGTCTCAAAAATTGATATGATCCTCTTACACAAACTCACAAAAATAGTGTTTGTATAGATTTCAATTTTGTATAGTTATCTTTCTACAAGTGGTGTTAGTGTTTAATCTTTATAAAAAAAATTCAAAAAGATTTTTAGTGTGTTTTAGCATAAACTTTTGAAAAATACAAAAAGATTTTCGACAACTGATGTTGGAGAGCTGATTTTCAAAATTTCAAGTGCTAAACATGATGACATTGTTGTGTGAGGGAGTGTGTGTTTTGAAATCAAATGTGTCCCTGATCAAATCAACAAGTGGTTCATCAAAGAGTATAATTAATCTTGATGAGGAGAGTTAGTGTTCGTGCATACAGTTTAATATTGAATTGTTAAATGTATTTACTTTGAGGTAGAGATTATGCAGGTTAAGTATGAGCTTGGTTTAAAGATCCTGAGCTGGAAGAGAGCTAGGTGACGATCCTGGAATCAAAGCTGTGTGATAGTAAGCCAGGTTGATCGATCCTGAGAAGCTTATGTTTAAAGAGTCAGGCTTCGATACATGAGGATTCTGTGGATAGAGCATGAGCCAGGTTTCAATTCCATGGTCAAAGTTTGAGCCAGACAACGATCCTGAAGCTGATAATGCTGATGAATTAAGGAATGCCAGCATATCGCAAGGGAGAGTCTGAAGACATTAAAGAGACGATAGAGAGAGTGAAGCCCAGAGACTGATAGAGACTGAAGTTGCAAAGACTCGACACAGTCAGACTCGTCAACATCTAAGGGGGAGTCTGTTAGTGCATATATCTGTAGACTTCGTCTTGTATCGAGTCTTAGACTAGATAGATTAAATCAGGGCACGTAGATCGAGAAAATAGGAAGTTTATGTGTTTTAGAAGCTGATTTCGCTTGAAGGGATTGATTCCGCTTGAAATGGTTGTTGCCACTTTCAAGCGAAATCACTAAAATCTGATTCCGCTCGAAATGCTTATGTCCTGTTCAAGTGAAATCATGTCTACTATAAATAGGCTACGAGCGAAATCAGTTGTAACGATTGTTGAATTCCATACCGAAGTGCTGCCGGTGTGAAGACTGATTGTAATTGTGTTTATATCAATCTAATCAGTGTTTAAAGTGAAGACTAAGCTGTATCTAAGTCTATTTCTTGTTTTCCGCACCTGAAATAGATCAAAACCTCTCTGAATGACTCGTTTGGGTCAAATACACGATCCTACAATCACGCTTCATCATATGTTCTTGAACATACTTTTAACATAAAACCAGATGACAATGATTCTGAAAAAAAAAAACAAGAAAGGAATTGGCTCAGAATATCATCAAGTTCCACCACCGTTTGAGAAAAAGTTCACATTCTATGATGACGAGAAGGTGGAAAAAGCTTTCAACATGGTTGATCAATTTCTAGATAATATTGACGTAACCTATTCCAAATCTGATGATACTAGTGATTCAGAGGTAGTAGGTAAGGTCGTTGAAAGTGTTTTGCAAGATGAGTTTAACAAAAGAGATAAGTGTGAGTCACAAGATGAAAATGAGGGAAGTTTTCATGAATGTTATTTGGAAAATTCAAAATCTGAGAAAGTTGTGAATGATGATTCAAAAGGATTGGTTTATACCAAGATTGGATCGGAAAAATTATTCTCAGATATTAAATCCCGATTCAAAATGTGATTTCAGAAAAGATTGATAAAGTGTTTAAATTGGTAGAAATTGAAAAATCTGAAATTCCAAAATTTGATGGAAAGAGCAAGAAGTCTTTTTATAACAAACCTGGTTACAAAAAGAAAAACATGAAGGCTGGGTTGGGTTATAAAAAGAAACAAAATCAAAAGAAACAATTTGAAAAGACAAATCTTCATAAAAAGATGAACTTTGTTCACGAAACAAGTTCTGAAGAAGAGAAAGAACTCCACTTTAGGCAACAGTCTAATGAAGAGTTCTTTGCTCAAAAGAAACAACAACAACAACAACAACAACAACAAGAAGTTAAAGATGTTTCAAAGAAAACATGCTTTAAATGTGACCAAATTGGACATGTTGGTCGCAAATGTCCAAATCTTAAACCTGTTCGTGTTGAGAAGAAAAAGTCTGATGTTGTGAATCAGAAATCAACCAATTGGTCGCAAATGTCCAAATCTTAAACCTGTTGGTGTTGAGAAGAAAAGTCTGATGTTGCGAATCAGAAATTAACCAAGTTTGAATCAAAACAAACTTAGAGGCCAAAAACGTCAAAAGCTAAATCACAACAAACTTGGAAACAAGTGACACCCAGATTTAGAACAACACAAAGTTGGAAAATAACTGTTGATGCAACAAAACCAAACCAGTTTTGAAAACCAAAAGTTTTTTTTTCAAAATAAAAACATTCAAAATGAATCACGATTTTATGAAAGGAATGTTTCAAAAGGTCAAAGTTGGGTGGTCAAACAACAAAAGGTTTCAGTTGATGAAAAACTTAAAGAAAATGTTTTTGAAAAGAATGATCGAAACTATCCAGTTCGATCTAGAAATATTTATGTTCAGCTACCTGAGTTTAAACAGGCTTGGGTTGCATTGTTCAAATGATCAAATTATTTGAATATGCAAGTGCTCCAGAAGATGGATGATTGTCAAAATGAACAGAGGAGCATCCTGGCACAGGAGGAGGCTTCGGAACCCTGGAACTGAAACAGGGAGTTTGTTCGTTTCTGTACATAAATAATCTATGTTAAAAAAACTTAAAAATTGAAAAAATTTAAAAACCAAAAAAATATGTTTGTGTTTTTAAATTCTGTCAAAAATCAAAAATCTTAAAAAAATTGTTGATTGAATATGCCGAAACCCACACGGCTGAATAAACATGATTATTTCACAATTGAAAATGGTTTAACATTGTTAAAAATCAATGTGTTGTAAATCATGGGTGTATTTTCGGCAAAACAGAGCATGTATAAGCAGAAAATGGATGGGGAGATAAAGCTATCTACATCGGGTTGTCAAATTTTCTTTAAATGTTTTGAATTTTAGGGGGAGTAAGATTTTTCGAAAATACAAAAACATTTGAAAATTTGAAAAAAGCCAAAAACAATAGAAAATTCAAAATGAGTGTTTGTGTAAAAAGAGGAAATGATAGTACATCAGTAAGACAATCACAGCACGTTAAAGAAATGGAATGTTAAATGTGATAAACGGTCTCACTGATGATATGCCAGTAGGTTTTAACACGCTTAGTAGATTGATATCGAGATATAAACCTAAATATCAATACTTTCTTATGTCGTGGGGAACATCTCTCAGATATATGGGTAACCCCTGAAATCTTGTTTGGGAGATTGCTTAATTCTGAGATACTAGGTTTTTATATTGTTTGATATCTGGGGTATTATACCTAGTCTTCTAATATTATGGAAGCAATGGCCTAGACCTCGTATAATACTTTATGTGCTTAATGCTTACCCTCTGCATAAAAATTGATAAAACATTGGAAGATACAAATCAAGTGCAGTTGTAAAGAAGATCCCTAAGTGGGACACACCTAAAGTCGAGCCTTCATCTCTTTGACTGAACGATAGTTCATACCTGAGCTCTCAAGGTCTCGCACTAACCCAGAGTACAAATATCAGTATAGTATATTCACCTGTAATACTGAATCTATGGAATTTTGATACTGGAGTACATTCTGAGGTGGGACACGCGAATAAGTTAAGTTCTTAAATAATTAAATCTCATATCTCGAATCAGTTGAACTTTGTGTGAAAATTTAAGTGGATCAGTATACTGACAATCTAAGTGAATCGTTTAGAACTTAAAGTGTTTACAGCTCAACGGTGCTAGTGATTTGTCATAAACTGATATGATCCTCTAACACGAACTCAAACAAAAATATTGTCTGTAAATACTTCTTTACTTGTTTATGTTTCAGAAAAATACAAAAAGATTTTGTTTCTATTTTATTTTCAACAACCGATGTCTGAGAAGTTGAGTTTCAAAATCTAAGTATGTTGATTGTGTTTCTAAAAAATAAACAAGTTCATTAATTTAAAACTTGAGGTTTTTATTGAAAAATTCAAAACCAGTTTGTGAAATCTCCAAGGTCATTAATTTTGTCACACCTTGGCTTTGCGGAAGCGTGGATTTATTTGGTGTGACTTCTTAATACCATAGCATAATCACAACAATGCTATATGAAAATAAAACCATGATGTTCATCCATTAATTCAAGTTCAAAAAGTAAAATACGACAACATTGTTTTAAAAGTCGACACATGCAACGGATTAGAACATGACATAATAAAAATCTTGTTCATACGACACAACCATAAGACAAGAATTAAAAACCCAGTTTAAGACTTGTGACTCGTCCAGGCAAAAGTCACAATCCCTAAACTCGGATGACATCATTTCTCCTACGCAGCTTGACGACAATGCATACCGTGCCAGATCCCTAATTTCCTGAAATACATGTAATTTGAAAAATCAACAAAAAGTTGAGCGAGTTCATGTAAAAGTGAGTATGTTTATAAATCGTTAAAGTACTTCCCAATGTATAAATGTTCCTGGTATGTAGCAATTAAGGAAAAGAGATCACCACTAGGTTGCAAAGCCACTGGTATGTGTGAAGTGATGCAGGAAAACTCAAACCTAGCAAATTTTTACCGGGCCTCGGCTGTAAGACACAGTCACCTCTATAGGTCTCCCTGACCTCACGGGTGTGGGCTCGCTACACCCAAATAGATCTATCACTCTTGTGTCCCTCGGTCCTAACAACGAGGATTAATGGCTTTAAGTGTTGTACCCACCACTCACATGATCTGAACGTCCTAACCCTCCTTAAGCTAACCATACCATGTATAAATAATTGTAACATGTATTTCACCCCCGAAGTCATAAAAACTGAAAACAGTTAACAGAAAAGGGGGACATGAACTCACAGAAGTGCGTCTCGTGAAATAGTCGATCCCAACTCAACCTGCTGCATGACGACCTACACGTACTAATTCCTATTAGACGGAAGGCCGTGCCTTGGCTTAAGGTTAAATGTTTTTGGGAAATAGTTAGACAACTATTTCGTATTTACACTTCTTAATTATTTTAGAGGTATATTCCTTCCCAAGGATGGGGGTAATAATACACATATGTTTTATAATTCCGAAAATATATTTTTAAGTCTCACTTGAAAAAAAAAATATATTTTAATTACTTTGTCTAAAATGTTTCAATCCCAATATATATATATTTTCCCAAAAATATTTATTTTATTTCATAAGTTTTTCCAAAATAATATTTTCACAAAAATGTACAAATAGGAGTATTTTTTCTGAAAATACATAAGTTACATTTTTAAAGTTCGCGTTGTATTACGATACTTGTAATACTTAAATATTTATTTTGTGAGAGCCTTGATATTATTTTGGAGTAGTATTTTCATGGTATTTCCAAGTTATATTATTTTTACCCTAAAAATAATATATCTAGTTTACATAATCAACAAACAGTCACACAAGCGTTTCACTAAAAATATATATCCTAAATATATATTTGACAAGTTTTATTTATGAAAACCCACCTCCGATACTTGGTAAGTTTTGAAATAAAAATCATGGCAAAGTTTATTTTGAAAACCAGTTAAAAATATATTTGTTAGAAAATACTTCTAAGTGTTATATTTCTAGAAAAATTTCGCCAGAGTTTCCTCTGTAAATGGAGGTGTCCATGCTTATAGCATATCATTTTCTTTTGAAAAATCAACCAACAATCATCAACCAACAATATATAATCACTAATCTTGACAAAATAAGGCTAAATCATAAACTCATGAACTTGAAGGTTTTGTAAAAATATGTAGTAAATTACCATCATACTTAGTAGGTCTTGTTATCTTTAAAAACATGATTAGTTTCTTGAAAGCTTTATTTTTAAAGAATTTGGAGTTTAACAACTTCTAGTCAAGCTTTACAAAAATATTCCCTTGTTAAATTTCCTTGTTACACAAGTGTTCATACACTTGTTTATTTACCAAGTATGCTTTTAGTTTATAAAATATCCGGGTTTTAACAAAACTAGCATCTTTCACTAGGTTCTTCCGAAAAACCACTTGTAGATCTTTAGATCCACAAGTTTACAACTTCATTTTACAAGAAAACTTATGTTTATTCAAGTTCAAGGCTTATGAATGGATGGATCCATCATCTATCAATTTTTCTAACTTTTACATCCTACTTGTTTATGCTCTTAATCATGAACTAGTATGTCTAGATGATGATCCATCTTGTTTCTACTAACAAACAACATCAAATGATCACAACTACACAAGATTCACATGATTTACACACATAACTTCTCTTTATCCACCCTTTATTTCTTTATGTTCAAGAATAATGTAAGTTCTTTCGAGTTTCTTAAGTTTTAACCATTCAATCAACTATTAACCACCAAAAACAAGATCAAGATGAAGATTAGAAGCACTTACTACTAGCATAAGGCTAGGGAAGAAACATGACGTAAAAGTGGTGGATAAAAGAAAATTAGAGTGGTTCTTGAACTTCTGAGTGCACCGAGCTTGTTTGTAGGACTCCTTGCACCTTTGAGTGTATGAGAGATGGTTGAACAAAGCTTGAAGGTGGTGGTAGTGTGGTGAGATGGTGGCGGCCGTGAGGTGGTGTAGGATGGAAGAGAGGAGTTGTTTGGTGTGAGTGTTTGATGAAATGAAATGTCTAACTCTCATGTAAATTTATAAACCATACATTGTGTCACTAATTACCCAACATGTACCATTAAAATAATCAAAGAAAATCAAGAGTGGGTCACCCCTTGGTGACCGTCGCATGGGGGGGGGGTAGGGGGTTGGTTTGCAATGGAACTAGTTACTAATTTGGTTAGGATTTAAGTATTTAGTTAGTGTATTAAGTGTGTTATGTAATATAAAGGGTGTTAGGGTGTTCGGGGACCCTAACTTGCTCAGAAAAGTAAAAACAGTGAGTCTGGCAATATTTTTATGTTCCGGGTAAAGTCTGGTTGTTCGGTTGGATGTTGATCTGTTGAAGTGCTAAATAAAGCTTTTAAGTGTCGTTTATATGGTTTTAGTGACACATTAAATTTCCCAACACTTTGGAAAGTGTCTAGGACTATTTTGCCAAGTTTTTGTACTTTACTAGTATTGTTAAATGCTGAATTTTGGTATGTAGTGCAGAATTCTGCACTTTAAGTATGTTTTAAGCACTCCCGATCACTATAACTATCACCTAGTGACACAGTCCTATGGTCCTCACCTCCCTACACTCCCTACTAGTGTAGTAATCTATTCCCGGCTCATACTGGCCTCAGAAACAATGTCTGTCTAGTGCTGGCAATGTCAGCATGTTTACTGGGTTATCCGCTCACTGTGCTAACTGTGCTTTTGTGCATCAAGTTTGTCACTATTGTTTGTGTATAATAGATGGAGTGACGGTAATAAAGTATGATGCATGAGTATGTATGTATCAGAAAACAGAAAGCAGTTTATTCATATTTGTAATCAAGCACAGTAATTAAGCACCAATTAAATATTAATTAATTTGTACGGATACCTGGATTTGTGAGGGTTGTCACAAATTTGGACTTGGATGATTGCTTGATAAAAGTTTTGGATGCTTAAACTGTCAAATCTTAAAAAGTCATTTGATAGGGGAGTACAGTCGGGTAATCCTGGATAAATACATATTGTTACATTTGTGCAATAGAGTCAGGTTATCGATTCAAAAATGTTTTATGTGCCAGGACATCATTCCTGGGAAAGCCTAAAAAGCTTTAACTGTCACATATTTGAAATGCTCCAGATTATGTTTAGAGCTAGGTTTTCAATTTGAAATTGTCATTTTTCTTTCAAAAGTTTGAGATTTGCAGATGAAAGTGCCAGATTAAGATCCTGATAGCTGAAGCTAGGGGGGTCTGAAGACGAGTTCATCGCAAGGGAGAGCTTGTATTAGAAGAACCAGGTGTCGATCCTAAAGCACGGAAGCTTTACGAAAGGGGCAGCCTGAAGAAAGAGTCAAATGAAAGGGGGAGCTACTTCAGAACGCAGGATCAAGAAAAGCTTGAAGAGGGAGTCTGTGGTTGTTGAAAATGTCAAAGCTTCAAGAAGACTCAAAGAGAGAGAAAAGATAAAAAGCTACGAGATTAACTGGGGTAATATCCAAGGGGGAGTCTGTGAGTGCATTAATGTCATCCACCTCCGTCAATCGTACAACGTAGTAGAAACATAACAAGACGAAGTTTGACGAAGATTTAATATTGGGACAAGTCCATCTGGACGGATGAAGCATTGCTCATCCGGACGGATGGAGGGCTTTATGAGAGGAGTGCTTCATTAAACCCACCCCTATAAATAGGCCTTGTATGTTTCATTTTAAGGACTTTTGCCATTTCTACATTTTGGAGAGCTTTGGATTCTAGAGAGAGAAAGTAGCAAAGAGGTGATTCAAGGTGTAAAGATTGTTAGATCTATAATTGAATCATCATTATATTTTGTAATTGTGATCGGTCCACACACATGCATGGATTCCGCATGTCGTACATGTCATTCGCAATCATTCGGGAGTCAAATTCGATCCTACAACGCGTTCACACTACCAGGGGATCCAACTAATGAAAACTTTGCTCTTATAGCAAAGACTAATGAAAAACATGATAATTGTTGTTTTACGTCATTTGAATGTGTCTTAGGTGATGTTGATCAAGATAAAGAAAAGTGTGTTGATGAAGAGTCTGTTGGTGAAACTGCTGTGAACCTTCAACAAACATCTGTTTGTGAAGGAGGCCATGCAGAAGGGATTAAAGAAGATCATCCCAAAAGTTCAATTGAATGCATCAATGTTGATCTTGTGCAAACTACTGCTTCCAAGGTATGACCTCACACTCTCATAGAATTGTGTTCAGACAAATGCTTTATAGCATTTGCAAACATCAAAGAAGTGAATGAAAACCTTAGAGAGAAGGTTCCAGTTAGTGAAATTGTTCTTGAAAACTTAAAAAAAGATTTTAAAACTAGACTAACTGAAAAGGACCAAGAAATCGACAATCTTAAACATGAGGCAACCTTAACTAAAGGCCAACTCCAAACTATGATAGAGAAATATAAAAGTTGCAAAAAGGTGTTAGAATCCACCGAAATCACCTATGAAAAATGCATAGAGTCGTGTACTAGTTATGAGATGTTGCTTGAAAAACAAATCAAGAGCAATGTGAAGTTGGAGTTGGATTAAGAAAACATGATCACATAACTAAGTGGTAAAAAGATCACTTTTGAAAAACCACAAAGTTCACTTCACACTAAGAAAGAAAATATGAATTCAAACCCACGGCCTGATGAATATGATGTGCTTGAAAACTTCAAACCCATTGACTTCACAAACCCAGATGAGCTTAAAGCACCAAAGATAAAAATCATTCCTATCACCAGCTCTCAAACATATGGTAAATCATTTATATCTAAAAATGAGATAAAGGTGATAAGAAAGATAAGACCACAAATTTGTTTTGAGACTTTTGTGGAAGGACAAATCACATAACAAAAGAGTATTTTCAATTAAAAGCATATTATATAAAAAAAGGAAACAATATTTGTGAGTCAAAATCAGAGTGCACCATATGTGGTAAAAACAAGGGATATTGGCCTGTAATAATCCCACCTAGACCTTGTTGGCCACTAATAATCCCACCTCAGAATATTCCCCCCACCAGTCCCACCTTTCACCTATTTTTCCTACAATGGTCCCCCGTTAAAAAACTTAACGGAGTTAAGCTTTTTTCCAAATTACAAACAAATTTTTTAGGGCTTTTGATTAGAACGACGATACGAGACCATTGATGTAAAACTTGCCTCGAAATGGTGCTCCAAACAATGAAAACGGTGCTTCAATTCGGGTGTTTAAATTTCCAATTAACCAAAATCAAGTCACTTGGAGCACCATTTCGAAGTAAGCTTTACATCAATGGACTCGTATCATCGTTCTTATCAAAAGCCCTAAAAAATTGTTTGTAATTTGAAAAAAGGATTAACTCCGTTAAGTTTTTTTAACGGGGGACCATTGTAGGAAAAATAGGTGAAAGGTGGGACTGGTGGGGGGAATATTCTGAGGTGGGATTATTATTGGCCAATAAGGTCTAGGTGGGATTATTACAGGCCAATTTCCCTAAAAACAATCATGTGATTCAACAGTTCTTATTCCTAAAACCTTATAACATTAACAAAAATAGGTCAGAAGGGAAAATGCCTGTCAAAAGGGAATATGGTCCTATCATAATGGAGCCACAACCAGTGCCTAAATGATTTAAGTCTATTCAAACACGTATCACAAAGGCTTTAAACCAAAACCCTGTTTACACGGATGTTCAAAATACTATTTCCCCATGATCAAACACATATCCAAGAGGCTATTGGCAACCGCCATGTCATAGAGTACCTTATAGGTATAATGAGTCGGTGCACATACCCCAAAGGCAAAGAATAAACAGGCATCCTCATGGATATGATCAGCTCATTGAAAATGGTCAAACAACTATTGAACCAAGTGTAAATGCACTTGTAGAGGGTCAATAACAACAGTTTGAGATAGTTCCAAACCTACTTATCTTAATAGACCATTGCCAAAGGGATAATAGAGTGGAAGAAAGTACCAAATTCAAAGCAGAAAAAGCTTTGGATTCACTGCAAAATTGACCGACTTCCACCATCTGCAGGGAACATTGGTTGGGAATTTTAAAGTGCAAACAGAGGTTTCCCAAGCTCATTTCACCACAGGAATAAAGACTAGAAAAATAATTTCTTAAAATTCATCAAAAAGATCTTTTCTCAATATAACATTAATCTGTTATTTTGAATATTCTAGAATTTCTTTTCATTTCTTAAAAAGATTGTTTAAAAATCACCAAAAATAAAACTTTGTTCAAAAGAGTTAAACATCTGTTTCAGTGGTTCAAAACTCTGTTTACTATAGTTAACCACTATTTGCTACACAGAACCATTGATTCATTATCCATTGTTTGACTAAAAAGATCAAACTTAACCACTAATTTTGCAAAAGCAACCACTCTTTTCTTTCCAAAACTCTATTTTCAACCCAACAATGGTTTCAAATATCTTCTTCCATCCATCTATTGACAACAATCAACAAATGTACCATCCAGTGTTTGATATTCTAACAGATGTTGATAACAAACAAAGTTTCAAAATCTAAAACACACCTTTGCCAAACAGACCTTACATTCCTCCATAAAAGGGTTATCTAAATGGGGCCCAACCTCTATGAAAACCAGAGTGATGAGTGGACCGTAGGACAACCCTTAATTGATCTAAATATAATGAAAATTGCATATTTAAGTGTGTTATTGTAAGGGATTGGACGACAATGGTATGTCTGTTATGTTAGGGACAAGAGAGCGAAAATGAATGAAAGAAGAGAGCTTGGTGAATGGAGAATGCGGGTTGGAGAGATGAAGTTATTGAAGAGAACAAAGGAAGAAAAAACTGGGCTCTACCGTAGCTTACGGTACCCACCATAAGCTACGGTAGGTGCTGATGCCGTAAGGTGTTTTCGTAAGACAGTGGATCACCACTGTCACACGTTGACTTTTGCGGAAGCGTGATTATGTGTAAATTGCTTAATATCATTGCATTCAACCATAACAAACAACTATATGATAAAACCATGATGTTCATCCATAATTAAGTTTCGAAACAATACAACCAACATTTGTTTTAAATCCAAATACAGACTTCAAGTGTAGAATACAACACAACCAAAGTTTTAAATTCCATAAGGACTTAACAAAAGACACTATTAAAAGCTAGGCTTTGAACTATGTGTCTTATCCAGGATAAGATACACAATCCAAACCCTTCGACACTGGATGGCATCTTTTATTTGGAAGACACAACTTGGAAAGCTTCAACGCCCACCAGATCCATTTCAATTCCCTAAAATACACGTAGTTAGAAAACATCAATAAAAGTTGAGCGAGTTCATGTGTTCTGTATGTGTGCACGAATAAACCTTGATATCATTGTAAGTATGTATGAATTTGTAAAACCCCGGTATGAAAGCAAACAAGGAAACAGATCAATTAATGGTTTGCAAGGCTATTAATATGTGTGACGTGATGCAGGAAGGCTCAATCCTAGGGGATTTTGTACCGGGCTTTCGACTGGAAGACATAGTCACCTCATGGGCCAAATCCCGGTCCTCATGGGTGGGGCTCGCAACACCCAAATAGATCTATCACTCATGCCCTCGGTCCTACTACGAGGATTAATGGTCTTAAGAGTTGTACCCACCACTCACATGACCTAACAGTTCATTCCTTAGCTAACCATACCATATGTAAACGTCTGTAAACAATTTGTAACATGTACTTCATCCCCGAAGTTATAAAACTGAAAACAGTTAAAAGAAAAGGGGGACATGAACTCACAGTCTTGTGTCTCGAATCCGATGTAACTCAAAGCTGCTACTTGTTCACACGACTACCTACAAACGTACTATGGTGTTAGGAAACTTTATTTGTAAGTATTGAAGAAAATCACAATCAACTGGATCTATGAAGAGATAACAGTCCAGAAGATCACAAGAAGAAGAAGATCCGATAGGACAACTGAAATGAACAACATCTACTTCAAAGAAACACAAGTTGATCAAGAGCTGAAGAAGATTATCAGAGAAGGTCATTTCTGATGGATCTGATGATATTTCTGATAAAATATCATCAGTTTCTGACGACTCTGATCATCAGATTTTCTGATGATTTGTTCACCAGAATTTCTGATGAAGTGGTTTATCAGAAATTCTGATGAATACCCCACTTGTCTAAAAATCAGCTCTATCCTGCCACAATGGCCGAAGCAACTTGACATTATTTGATATCATGATTACAAAGGCAACTTGAACGTTGGATTCAATGAATATGTCAAATTGCTACTTTTTGCAGGACTTATTGCATGAATAAACTATTGTTTATTCATGTACCCAGCCTTCTATAAATAGAAGGCTCACCAAGCAGAGGATACTCGAGTTTGAAGCTTAGCATTCATACATACCACACAAACTCCATTGCCCTCTCACCCACAGAATTCAAGATTCATTTGTATTAGATAATAATCTTACAATCACCTTGTAAACTATTCTGTTTCAAAGTGATATAAACTTGATAATTCTGTAGGTCTTGTTTCTGAAAGTCTGATTTCCATTTCCGCACATCTTTTTCACATCTATTGAAATCACTTGCCATATTACATGAAAAGAAGTTGTTAAGGCCAAACTGGGTCCAACAATTGTATCAGAGCAGATTGAATAAACTATTTTCAAACGATCAATCGCTCATCTTCTTTTCTCTAAATATGGCCAATTTTCAATCCTGGAATAATGCTTTTAATATTGGTTCCATGTCTAAACCTCCGACTCTGGTCAGAGAGGAATACCCCCAATGGAAAATCAGGATGCTCAATTTCCTCAATGGTCATGACCGAGCTCTGTTTCAATCCATTGAAAGGGGTCCACATATACCAATGACTGAAATACCAGCTATTCCAGCAACTGACCAATCACTAGGAATCCCTGCCTCCCGTGCTCCCAAAAGTGAAATAAACTGAAGCGCGGAAGACAAGGATCTGGTGGCTGGGGATGAAAGGGCAAAGTCACTTTTAATAATGGCCATCCCCAATGATATTTTCACAAGTTGATGCATGTGCATCAGCTAAGGAAATATGGGATCGGTTGGAAAACCTTTGTGAAGGAGGAGAAAGGATGAGAAGAAACAAGAGAACAAACAATGTTTCATTATATGAGAGGTTTAAAAGTTTACCCAATGAAAGATTAAATGATACATATCAAAGTTTTACAAAACTTTTAAACGAGCTAAAGAAATTTGGAATAACAAAGTCAAATGATGAAAGAAACATAAAATTTCTTGATGCTTTACCTAGAGAATGGAGAAGTCTAACCATGACTTTGTCCTCAACCTTAGAACTAGGAAACATGAGTGTTCATGACTTATACAACATCTTGATCCCCAGAGAGGAAGAAATATTTGAAGAAACCATTCAAAGAGGGGGATCTTTAGCTCTTATCTCAAACTCACAAAGAACAACACCTACCAATGATTCACAACCATCAAACAACCAAAATTTTGAAAATTTTGACACTTCATCAGATTTTTCAGCTTTTGCTGAAGCAATAGCACTGCTCACCAAAACATTTGAGCAGAGGTTGAGGGGAGGAGGCCAGAGATACCAGAGAAGTGACAGAGGGAGGATGGATGGAAGATCTAAAGAAGAAGGTAGATCTAAGGATAAAGGGAAGGCTGAAGTTGTGTGCTACAAGTGCAAGCAAAGAGGTCACTATGCATCAGAATGCAAGACCAAGAAGCTGAAAGATGTTGCTTATTATGAGAAGAAGTTAGAAGAAGCTAAGAAGCAGCAGCAACAAGTCAGCTTAATTGCTGGGACAGATACATGGTATCTGATGACTCTTCTGATGAAGAAGAAGAAGGAGAAATGGCCAACTTCTGCCTCATGGAACTTTCTGATGACATACCAGAAACTTCAGGACAACAGGTAAATTTAGACAATCTTGATCTTGAACACAAGCTAAATGAGCTCATGTTAGATTTTCTAAATCTGCAAGTTAAACATCAATCAGATAGTAAAAAATCTGATGAGTTGCAAAGGACCATGAACAAAATCATTCTTGAAAACCAATTACTAATAGAAGAAAGTTTAGATCAAAGAGCTAAAATTGAGTTCTATGAAAAATGAAAGAAGAGATCTTTACAAGAAAATAAATGATAAAGAAATTAATGTAATAGGTTTTCAACAAGCCAAGGAATTTATAAACTTCATTGAGTCCACACCAAAGAACAAAGGAGAGGGTTTAGGATATGTGAAAACAAGAGAAAATAAACCCACTGTCTTTGTAACAGCAACCCATCAGATTTCTGATAAATTTTCATCAGAATCTGATTCTGAATCTTGCAAGTCAACCTGTTCTGAATACTCTTTTGAAAAACCCAACTTTAAACCAAACAGAAGTGAATGCAAACAAGAATCTTTAAAGACTCCAGAAGCAGTTCACTCATCTTTTCAAAATTATCCACTCATTCCATCACAAGAAAGAATATCAGAAAACTCTGATAAATCTTGTATGTGTGTTGACATACTGAAGCTTGTTCAACACCATCTCCAAAAAAAATGTAAAATCTCTTTATCGCTCAGTATATAACAGAATTTCTGATGAAAGGACAACAACAAGAGAAAATAATTTGTTTAAAATCTCATCAGAAAGAGTACCCAAGCAAGCCTGGGTACCAAAAACCCTCTAACTCTTCCATTTCAGGACCATCATGTGTAGCAGATCTGGTACTGCGATTCAGGAAGCTCCAAGCACATGACTGGGGATAGGAGCTTACTCAGCAACTTTGTTTCAAAGCTGGGTAAAATGGTAAATTTTGGAAATGGAGTGAAAGGGAGAATCATGGGATACGGATGTATAAGGTATGGATGTCTGACAATAGAGAAAGTAACCTACGTTGAAGGCTTAAAGTATAATCTGTTAAGTTGTGGTCAATTCTGTGACAAAGGTTTTCAGGTAACCTTTTTACCAGAAAAATGCTTGTTGATAGGTATGGATGATAATAAAATCTATTTAAGTGGAAAAAGAATAAGACAATCATATACTATTTTGATTTGAAAGAAGAAAATGAACATCCAAAATTATGTTTATTTTCAAAAATCAACAGAGGAAGTAGTTGGTTGTGGCATAAAAGGTTGGCCCACTTAAATTTCAAAAACCTAAGCAAACTAGCAAGCAAGGGTCTTGTAAAATGATTACCTTTTATATCCTCAAAGAAGGATAAAATTTGTGATGCTTGTGAGATGGGAAAATCTAAAAGAAGCTCACATAAATTAATTTATGAGTCTTCTATTACACAAAATTTGGAACTTTTACACATGGATTTGTGTGAACCCATAAGTACAGAAAGTTTTTCTGGAAAGAAATACATACAAGTAATAGTTGATGATTTTTCCAGATATACATGGGTCGAATTTTTAAGGAAGAAAAGTGAAACACCTGATCTGATCATTAATTTTATCAAGAAAATTGAAAATCTGTTAAAACTAACAGTCAGAAGGATCAGACCAGACAATGGCATAGAGTTTAAAAATTCAAAAATTGAGAGCTTTCTTGTATGTAAAGGAATCTCTCATGATTTTTCTGCTCCTAGAACACCTCAACAGAATGGGGTTGTTGAAAGAAAGAATAGAACCTTAGTAGAAGCTGCCAGAACAATGCTTGCTTATGCTAAAATTCCCACTCATTTTTGGGCAGAAGCAATAGCAAATGCATGTTTTACTCAAAAGAGAACCCTTATCAACAAAAGGCTAAACAAAACACCTTACAACATTATTAATGGAAGGATTCCAAGTGTAAATTTTTTACATACATTTGGTTGTAGATGTTTTGTTTTTAATGATTTTGAAAGCCTTGAAAAATTTGACAGAAAAGCAGAAAAATGTATTTTTCTTGGTTATTCTTTGTCCTCAAAAGCTTATAGAATTTTTATTTTAACACAAGGACAATCAGAGAAAGTCTGTATGTTTCATTTGATGACTCATCAGAAGATGAATACATAAAAGAAATAAATTTTTCTAACAAACAAGAAAATTATGAACATCTCTTTAAATTGATAACTGAAGATTTCTTAGAACATGATAAATCTCTCACATACAAATCAACAGATATTTCATGTACTAACCCTGCAGAACAAGTAAGTAGTGCATCAGAAAATCAAAATTCTGGTACACTACACACAACTGAGGCAACTGTTCAGGGGGAAACTTCAAATCCATCAGAACCAACAACTTTTCACAACAAGTTAAGATGGATCAAAGGACATGTTCATTCTGACATCATTGGCAATCCAGCAGATGGTGTGAGAACAAGATCTGCAACTGCACATAAGTGTGCATATGTTGGGTTCTTAAGCAAGATAGAACCCAAGTCTGTCAAAGAAGCTCTGAATGACTCAGACTGGATTTAAGCTATGCAGGAAGAGCTTGATCAGTTTGAAAAGAGCAAGGTATGGGATCTGGTACCCAAGCCAAATGACAAATCTGTCATAGGCTCAAAATGGGTATTCAGGAATAAATCTGATGAAAATGGCATAATCACCAGGAACAAAGCAAGGTTAGTGGTCAAAGGTTATTGTCAACAAGAAGGTATTGATTATGATGAAACTTTTGCACCAGTAGCTAGACTAGAAGCTGTAAGAATTTTTCTTGCTTATGCTGCATCCAAGGATTTCAAAGTTTATCAAATGGATGTAAAATCAACTTTCCTGAATTGTAAAATTGAGGAAGAAGTTTATGTGCAGCAACCAGAAGGCTTTGTTGATCCAAAATTTCCAAATCATGTTTACAGATTAAACAAAGGCTTTTATGGGTTGAAGCAAGCTCCTAGAGCCTGGTATGAAACACTATCAAACTTCTTACTCAATTCTGGGTTTACTAAAGGAACTATTGACACCACACTTTTCCTCAAAACACACAAAGGTCATACTTTATTGGTCCAGATATATGTTGATGACATTATATTTGGATCAACAAATGAAAAATTTTGTAAAAAGTTTCAAAAGTTGATGACCAGCCACTTTGAAATGAGTATGATGGGTGAGTTAACCTTTTTCTTAGGGTTACAAGTTATACAAAGAATTGATGGAATATTTTTGAGTCAATCAAAATATGTGAAAACAATTCTACAAAAATACTCACTTGAAAACTGCTCTGTTTCAAAAACTCCCATGGCAATAGGGAATAAATTAGATTTTTATAAAGATGGAATAAGTGTAGATATTAAAACCTATAGGGGGATGATAGGATCATTGTTATATTTAACTGCAAGCAGATCAGATATTATGTTTGCAATATGCTTTTTGGCCAGATATCAATGTGATCCTAAAGAATCCCACCTAAAAGCTATAAAAAGGGTTTTCAAATATCTATAAGGCATATCAGAACTTGGTCTCTGGTATCCAAAGGATACAAACCTTGAATTAATTGCATATACAAATGCAGATTATGCAGGGTTCAATAGTGATAGAAAAAGCACATCTGGTGCTTCTCAGATCTTGGGAGAAAAATTGGTATGTTGGGCAAGCAAGAAGCAAAACTGTGTTGCCACATCAACAGCAGAATCAAAATATGTAGCAGCAGCAAGTTGCTGTTCACAAGGGCTGTGGATGCAAACTCAACTGAAAGATTATGGAGTAAATCTGACAAAAATACCAATCCCATGTGATTCAAAGAGTGCAATTGCAATAACAGAAAATCTAGTTCATCACTCAAGAACCAAACACATAGATGTCAGATATCATTTCATAAAAGATCATGTGGAGAAAGGTAACATAGAAATGTATTTTGTTCCAACTGAAAACCAAATTGCTGATATCTTTACAAAACCTCTAGATGAAAAGAGACACAACTTTTTGATCAGCAAACTTGGCATGGTTAATATAAAAGATGAAAATTTTTCAGAAAACAAAAGGGCACAAATTGAAAACCAAATTGATGATCATCAAAATTCTGATAATCAAAGAATAATTAAACAGGGTTCTGATAAAGAAATCCATCAATCTGATGGATCATCAGAAAGTCAGATAAATCATCAATGAATGTGATGATTTATCAGAAAATATGAAGATGTATCAGAAAATCTGAAGATGTATCAGAAAATCTGATGAAATCATCAGAAATTCTGATACAACATCAGAAACTTTGTTTAAACATCAAATGATCACTAATCATCAAAAGTCTCTTCATCTTTATGTATATCCCATTTGTATAAATCCATAATTGTGTATAGTCTGTTTTATTATTTCTTTCTCTTGTTTTTAATTTAAAAAAGGGGAAAAGTAACATGCATTAAGATAAAATTCAATACAGCAGAGAAAAATCAACCGTCACAAGAAAATTTTTGCAGAAAATTGAATTATTCTTACACTACCAAAGCATGCAACGTCATTTTTTCATAAGAAGTTTAAGAGACACGTAGGCACTAAAATGACTAGGAGCTATGAAAGTAGCCGCCTAGCTATTTAATGCTTACTCACACATCGGGCTTAGTAGACTGTCATATTCACTACAACAGATGTCGTCTTAATTGAAGAGATGAAAATGGAAATCTTTAGCTGTTAATATCATTCATGAGGCAACTATCACTTTTATCTATAAATATTAACAACCTGAAAAAGACTTTCTTCACACCAAAATCATCTCTTCAAAAGCTCTTCATCAGAAATTTCTTATTTTAAGATGGGTCGCCCAAAATCAATGAAAGTAACACAATTCCCTCTCCCTCTTCACAGACATCATAATCTTAGATTAAGATCTAACTTGGAAGGACCTGCATGGGATGACTGCAGGTATGTGTATAACATGATCATGCGAAGTCCCATGGGTTACGCTGTGTCTACACATGTCACTATATATGTCACACCCCCAAAATCCACCTGCGGAGTATCTCCGCTTGGGAGCGTGACTGACCAGGATCAAGCCACCAATCATATTGAACACGTAATAAATAGTAATAATTATCCATCAATACGAAAGGTGTTTATCAAACCAACATAATTAAGTATAGCGGAAGCATTAAAGTAAAACCCAACATAAATGTTAATGTTTGAAACGTCATAAGTGTTTAATAGGTAATCACGAATCCACTTGCCCACAACGACCTGCTCCTCCTTGTGCAAGCTCCATTAGTACCTAAGGTCCTGCAAGGCATGCAGCAGAGAGTCAACAACTAGTTGAGCGAGTTCACAGAAAGTAATTGCGTAATAGTAAGTTCATGAGTATCAGGTGGCTCTACTGGGCCGTTAGTACGTTCTATTGACTAGACTATTCATAACCATAAGTGTTCTTCACAATCCGAGAACAGTAGTAGGTATAAGTTCACGCAGGTTTTATCTGAGTATCCTTCACATCCGAGGATAGTAATGAGTATAAGTATCCTTCACAACCGAGGATAGTGATCAGTATAAGTATCCTTCACAACCGAGGATAGTGATTAGTCTGAGTATCCTTCACATCCGAGGATAGTAATATGTATAAGTATCCTTCACATCCGAGGATAGTAATATGTATAAGTATCCTTCACATCCGAGGATAGTGATATGGTAGTCTAGTCATAGTGTCGGTATGAATCTATTCAACCTTATCCTTATCAATCCCATTCCCAACACCCCGGGAATCCCATGCCTTGGTAAGAGTGTGAACCTCGTCCTAACAGGGTTACCATACAAGTCAGGTTTTGACTCAAGTAATGCACATTGGTTTCACATAGGTTAACACAGTACGAACATGTGATTATCATGGTAAACACATAACAGTCAAACTACGTATTCAACTTGTGCGAGTAAAATAGCCCAATAGTAATCGGCCCAACATGTTGTGCGATCGGCACCACTTGTGCGATCCGCAACATGTTGTGCGATCCGATAAGTCCGGCCCAAAAACATAACAGTCAACAACACATTCTCGGCCCAATCCGATAACACATAAAAACCTTGTGCGATCCGGCTGGGCTTGTACGATTGGGGTAGTCCAGCCCAACTAAAATACCCGGCCCAATTACTTGTTAGTTTAAGTGACATTGTGCGATCCAATAAACTAAACCAACACCCCACTTGTGCGGTTCGTTATGGGCTGTACGATCCTGACTCGATCAATCCAGTCGGGTTGTGCGTTTGAGACTTGGGCTTCAAGGCCCAACAGTTTATAAACATTTAACATACTTGTGCGACCCAACTGATATCAAGAGAACCTAACTTGTGCGATACAATGATCTTGTGCGACTAGGGCACCTTGTGCGATTGGACTTTTTGTTCGACCAAGAAGTCTTGTGCGAGTGGGCCTCTTGTGCGACTAAGAGGTCTTGTGCGGCTGTTATAAATCTCCGAATATCATGCCATTCGGTTACAACATACCATAGTTTCCTTAATTACATTCAATCAATTTAAATCATCACTAACAGTTTTCCCTCATGCATGTATCGATCAAATAGGGGTTTCATCTTCAATTCTCTATGAACCCTAATCAACACCAAATTATGAACAATACTCATAACACCTAAACGTAATCATCTAAGGGTTTTAATCATCATGTAACACTTTATGTTCGACCCTAAGCAACCCGATTTCACAATCATAAAGCCGATTAACAATCATCCGGTTCTATTTCATCATGTAGACAAATCATACAAGTAATCCCAAACATGGAACAATAACATCATTTAACACGAAAATACAAATAAAACACTAACCGGTTATAATCAAACTAGGAGAGAGCGATCCGAATGAAGAGCCAAATCTTCGGTCACCAAGGGTTGTTGCCGTCGGGTTTAAGAGGGAGAGAGAACTAGCTAGGGTTGTGTGTATAGAGTGTTTTGTGAGAAATGTGAAAGGGTTACCCCTCTCCATGTGATATGCGTGTACGGTGGGTGGGCTGAACCCCCACTTGGGCCGCCCTATGGATTCAGGTACAAGTGTAAAGCCCAATGGCTTGTGCGGTCGGCATTGTTGTTGTGCATTTGTGCAATTGGGCTAGTTGTATACATACACGTAATACATTTTGCACATAACATACATACATTCATAATAGCATTCAATACATCCAAGCTCATATAATCATAAAACGTTCACATACGATACAAAAACGGGTTCGAAATACGAGTTGTCACATTATCCCCAACTAAAAAGAAATTTCGTCCCGAAATTTGGTATGCACTCACTGAGGAAGCTAGGTAAGTTATATCGTTCATTCACTGGTTTTCCTGGGGTGTCACATCCTCCCCCCGTTGATCTGGAATTTCGTCCCCAAATTCCGCAGTAGTAGCTTCAGCCTCAGTAGTGGTTGCATTGGTTCCGAATAACTGGAGGTACTTTTCTGTCATCTGGTCTTCGCGTTCCCAGGTGTACTCTGGGCCACGTTTGGAGTTCCAACGTACTCGAACAAGAGGGATTCTCTTGTGTTTGAGGACCTTCACATCCCGGTCCGTGATTTCAACTGGTTCTTCGACGAACTGCAACCGCTCGTCGATAGTGAGTTCTTTGAAAGGAATGATAAGGGTCTCATCTGATAGGCACTTCTTCAGATTCGACACGTGAAAGACGTTGTGAACTGCACCGAGTTCAGCTGGTAGGTTCAATCTGTAGGCTACTTTGCCGATTTTCTCAGTGATCTCGAACGGTCCGACATACCGCGGATTTAGTTTGCCCCGTTTGCCAAAACGAACCACACCCTTCCAGGGTGAGACTTTAAGTAATACCCGGTCCCCGACCTGAAATTCCAAAGGCTTTCTACGCTTATCCGCGTAGGCTTTCTGACGGTCGCGTGCTGCCGCCATGCGTTGTCGTATCTGTGCAATCTTTTATGTGGCGTCCACTACAATCTCTGGACCCGTGATCTGACTATCGCCCACCTCTGCCCAATAGAGAGGTGACCGGCATTTACGTCCGTACAATGCCTCGAATGGAGCGGCTTGTATGCTGGTGTGATAACTGTTATTGTATGAGAACTCCACCAAAGGGAGGTGCTTTTCCCAGCCGTTGCCGAAATCGATAACGCATGCCCTAAGCATGTCTTCAAGTGTTTGAATCGTTCGCTCAGACTACCCATCCGTCTGAGGGTGATATGCTGTGCTCATGTCTAACCGTGAGCCGAAAGATTTGTGCATTGCTTGCCATAGCTCTGACGTGAATCGTGCATCCCGATCCGAAATGATGGAAGTGGGCACCCCGTGCCTCGAAACAACTTCTTTGAGGTAGATGTCTGCGAGAGTGGAGAACTTATCCGTTTCCTTTATAGCTAGGAAGTGTGCAGACTTGGTGAGTCGATCCATGATCACCCATATGGTATCATTCCCTCGCTGGGATCTAGGTAGGCCCGTAACGAAATCCATGGAAATTTCTTCCCATTTCCATTGTGGTATCTTGGGTTGCTGAAGTAGACCCGCTGGTTTCTGGTATTCAACCTTGACTCTCGCACAGGTCAAGCATTTGCCGACATAAGTAGCGATGTGGGCCTTCATGCTAGGCCACCAATAAGTAGTTCTGATGTCGTGGTACATTTTATCCGACCCTGGATGCACCGAATAGCGAGACTTGTGAGCTTCATCCATTACAAGTTCGCGTAGACCGCCATCAAGTGGGACCCAAATACGCCCCGTTACATAGTAGGCGCCGTCTGCCTTCTGTTCTAATCGTTGCCTTGAGCCGCGTAGGGCTTCAGCCCTGACGTTCTCTGTCACACCCCCAAAATCCACACGCGGAGTATCACCGCTTGGGAGCGTGACGTGACCAGGATCAAGCCATCAATCATATCAAACATAGCATTTAATAATAATAGAAATCATTAAAGTAGTTCATCATGACATGATTGATGTTTCAAAACCAAACATTGTTTTAGTAGCGGAAGCATTTTTATAAACCCAAGTTAAGATACTGAAATGTCATAAGTGTCTAATCAAAGTAATACGATCCTTGTTCACAACGACCGGCTCCTCCTTGTGCAAGCTCCATGTACCTAACGATCTGCAAGGCATGTAACAGAATGATCAACAAACTAGTTGAGCGAGTTCACAGTAAGTAAGTGCGTAACAGTAAGTAAAGGGTGGCTCTACTGGGCCGATAGTAAGTTATATAGGTGGGGGCTTCCCATGTTATGTGACCACTAGACTATTCGTATCAACTATTCGTATCATCCCTGTTCTTCTTCCGAGAACAGTAGCGCGTATGGGGTGTACGTAGGTTTTACGCACGTATCCTTCATAACCGAGGATAGGAGACGCGGGGGTGTACGTGGGTTTCACGTACGTATCCTTTGTACCGAGGATAGAAGTAAGTAATGCGTACACGTAGGTTGTACGTGCGTGCCTGACATCCGAGGCAGTAATTGGCATATGACCACGTAGGTGTTATCCTAACCTACGGAACCGTCCTGACATCCGAGGATCATGGTAGGTGATAGTCTAGGAAAGTATATGTACGTTCTTAGTCAAATTGTAACCTTTATCCCATTCCCACGACCCGGGAATCCCATGCCTTAGTAGGAGTGTGAACTCACCTGGGTTTGCTCGGCAGACAGTATAATGCTCAAGTATACAAGTAAGGAATCAACCACGTCCTATCATGGTTACTATGCAAGTTAGGTTCGTATGTAGCACGTTTGTATCACGTATGGTATCAAGTATAATCATGGCAATTCACATAAACGTATCAGCAGTTCATATCAAGTAACGAGTCCAAGTAGTCGGCCCAATTAACATGAGCAGTCCAATTAGCAACTATGTAAACAAGTCCAATAACATAACAGTCATAAGATTGGGCCCGTGACAGTGTAGGCCCAAAACAGTGTACGTGCAAAGAAGGTCTCGAGTCGCAACCAGCGATCTCGAGTCGCAACCAGTGGTTACGAGTCACAGCCGGAGATTACGAGTCGCAACAGGAGGTTGCGAGTCGCAACTGGTGATTTCGGCTCATCATGGTCTGGTTACGAGTCGCAACGGGACTCGCAACCATTGTCTCGGCTTGTGCTGTTTGTGGTCTCGAGTGGGGTTCCGACTCGCAATGAGTGGTTCCGAGTCACAACCGTGTGTGTAACTGGTTTCCATAATTTCTGCATTGACTTATCCGTAATTCCAGCAAACATCTAAGGCAGTTTTGAAATCAGATCAAACATGACAATTATCATCAATTACCAACCTTTATCAGTTTGATAATATGGCAATTATCGATCAAACAAGGGAAATCAACATCAATTCTTATGAACCCTAATACCAAACATAATCAAGAACTCTTGTCCAAAACAATACATGACAGCCGATTCATCATACATTC
The DNA here is from genome assembly GCF_002127325.2 of Helianthus annuus. NCBI lineage: Eukaryota > Viridiplantae > Streptophyta > Magnoliopsida > Asterales > Asteraceae > Helianthus > Helianthus annuus. The sequence goes on from NC_035433.2 coordinate 25,084,074, forward strand.
ATATATATCCGATTTGTGTGAAAGCCGATTACATGATCATTATCTATCATTGATTAGTAACATTCAATCTAACGTTATCATATACACATGTTAACAAGAATCTTTCGGGTATCAAGCAATCATATTCGAAAACATCAACCTACGGGCAAAAACACACAATCAAACACATAATCACTAACCGGATTAAGAAGGAGAAAAGGGTGATCCAAGTAGGGGATGTTCTTGCTGTCGAGTTCCAAGCAACCGAGAGAGAAAGCCTAGGGTTCTTGTGTGTATTGTGATTTTGTGAAAAGTAGTGAAACAAACCCCTAGTTCCGGTTTTGTGTGTTGCGAGTGGGGGAGTGGGCCGAGCCCATCGGGTTATCTAATGGAGTCCGATTTCAAGTGTGGTCCAAAAGGGCTTGTGTAACCGGTTATAATGTGAAATCGGGTTTAGTGTGTGGTTTGGGTTCGTGCAACACATACCGTACATACACATATTTTGCACATAAACACAACCATATCAAGTATTTATTCAATTAATAACGTTCTCGCAAACACATATTGTTACACAAAGCAAGTCTAAAGTTCGAGTTGTCACATTATCCCCAACTAATTGGAAATTTCGTCCCGAAATTTGGTATGCACTCACTGAGGAAGCTAGGTAAGTTATAGCATTCACTGGTTTTCCTGGGGTGTCACATTCTCCCCCCGTTGATCTGGAATTTCGTCCCGAAATTCCGAAGTAGTAACTTCAGCCTCAGTAGTGGTAGTATTGGTTTCGAATAACTGGGGGTACTTTTCTGTCATTCTGTCTTCACGTTCCCAGGTGTACTCTGGGCCACGTTTGGAGTTCCAACGAACTCGAACAAGAGGGATTCTCTTGCTTTTGAGGACCTTCACATCCCGGTCCGTGATTTCAATTGGTTCCTCGACGAACTGCAACCGCTCGTCGATAGTGAGTTCCTTAAAAGGAATGATGAGGTTTTCATCTGATAGGCACTTCTTTAAGTTTGATACGTGAAAGACATTGTGAACTGCTCCGAGTTCAGCTGGTAGGTTCAACTTGTAGGCTACCTTGCCAATCTTTTCTAATATTTCGAATGGTCCGACGTACCGCGGATTCAGTTTGCCCCGTTTGCCAAAACGTACCACACCCTTCCAGGGTGAAACTTTCAATAAAACCCGGTCTCCGACCTCAAATTCCAAAGGCTTTCTACGCTTGTCCGCGTAGGCTTTCTGACGGTCGCGTGCTGCCGCCATGCGTTGTCGTATCTGTGCTATCTTTTCTGTGGCGTCCACTACAATCTCTGGACCCGTAATCTGACTATCTCCCACCTCTGCCCAACAGAGAGGTGACCGGCATTTACGTCCGTACAATGCCTCGAATGGAGCGGCTTGGATGCTGGTGTGATAACTGTTATTATACGAGAACTCCACCAAAGGGAGGTGCTTTTCCTAGCCGTTGCCGAAATCGATGACGCATGCCCGAAGCATGTCTTCAAGAGTTTGGATCGTTCGCTCAGACTGCCCATCCGTCTGAGGATGATATGCTGTGCTCATGTCTAATCGAGAGCCAAAGGATTTGTGCATTGCTTGCCATAGCTCTGACGTGAATCGTGCATCGCGATCCGAAATAATAGAGGTGGGCACTCCGTGCCTCGAAACAACTTCTTTAAGATAGACGTCTGCGAGAGTGGAGAACTTGTCCGTTTCCTTAATCGGCAGGAAGTGTGCAGACTTGGTGAGTCGATCAACTATGACCCATATTGTATCGTTCCCACGCTGAGATCTAGGTAAGCCTGTAACAAAATCCATGGAAATTTCTTCCCATTTCCATTGCGGTATCTTAGGCTGCTGAAGTAGACCAGCTGGTTTCTAATATTCAACCTTGACTCTCGCACAGGTCAAACATTTTCCAACGTACGTAGCGATGTGGGCCTTCATGCTAGGCCACCAATAAGTAGTGCTGATATCGTGGTACATTTTATCTGACCCTGGATGTACCGAGTAGCGAGACTTGTGAGCTTCATTCATCACAAGTTCGCGTAGACCGCCATAAAGTGGGACCCAAATCCGGCCCGTTACATAGTAGGCGCCGTCTGCCTTCTGTTCCATTTGCTGTCGTGAGCCGCGTAAGGCTTCAGCCTTGACGTTTTCGGGCTTCAATGCTTCTACCTGAGCATTTCGTATCTGTGCAGGAAGGCTAGACTGAATCGTAAGCTGTAGCGCTCGCACGCGCCGAGGTAAAGTGTCTTTCCGACTGAGGGCATCAGCCACAACGTTGGCTTTGCCTGGATGGTACTTGATAGCGCATTCATAATCGTTAAGTAACTCGACCCATCGTCGTTGACGCATGTTCAAATCCTTCTGCTTAAGGATATGCTCGAGACTCCTGTGATCGGTGTAAATCGTGCATCTGGTACCGTATAGGTAGTGTCGCCATATCTTAAGCGCGAAAACAACAGCTCCCAGCTCTAAGTCGTGCGTCGTGTAGTTCCGTTCATGAACCTTGAGTTGACGAGAAGCGTAGGCTATCACTTTGTCACGTTGCATCAATACACAACCCAGACCCTGTATTGATGCGTCACAGTATACCACGAAGTCATCTGTGCCCTCTAGCAATGAAAGAATAGGTGCGCTGCAGAGCCTATCCTTTAGATACTGAAAAGCAGTTTCTTGCGTGTTGCCCCAACGGTAGGTGACACCCTTCTGTGTCAGTAGCGTAAGTGGTTGCGCGATCTTTGAGAAATCCTTGATAAACCGTCTGTAGTAACCTGCCAAACCCAAGAATTGGCGTATTTCTGTCGGTGTACGCGGTGCAGGCCAGTTTCTGATCGAATATACTTTGGATGGATCGACGTGAATCCCATCCTTGTTTACCACGTGGCCTAAGAAGTGGACTTCACGAAGCCAGAAGTCGCATTTTGAAAGCTTGGCGTACAACTGTTCCTTCCGAAGGAGTTCCAATATAAGGCGTAGATGCTGCTCGTGCTCTTCCTGACTCTTGGAGTAAATCAGAATGTCGTCGATGAATACAATGACGAACTTGTCGAGATAGGGTTTGCACACCCTGTTCATAAGATCCATAAATACTGCAGGCGCGTTCGTAAGCCCGAACGACATAACCAAGAACTCGTAGTGACCATAGCGAGTTCTGAATGCTGTCTTAGAGACGTCCTCCTCGCGGACTCTCAGTTGATGGTAACCTGACCGTAGGTCGATCTTGGAATAGTAACACGACCCTTGCAACTGGTCGAATAAGTCGTCTATGCGTGGAAGAGGATAACGGTTCTTCACCGTCACCTTGTTCAGTTCCCTGTAGTCTATACACATCCTGAACGTACCGTCTTTCTTCTTCACGAAAAGTACTGGAGCTCCCCAAGGCGAAGAGCTTGGACGAATGAAGCCTTTTTCCAAGAGCTCTTGTAGCTGTTTTGACAATTCTTCCAATTCTGATGGAGCTAGCCGATATGGTGCGCGAGCTATGGGTGCTGCTCCTGGAGCGAGCTCGATCTGAAATTCGACCTGACGATGAGGCGGTAAGCCAGGTAAATCTTCAGGAAATACCTGAGGAAAGTCACGTACGACTGGTATATCCTCCAATTTCTTCTCCTTTACTGATGCGTCTGAAACAAGAGCCAAAATGGCTGTGTGACCTTTACGTAAGCACTTCTGAGCCTTCAAGAATGAGATGATGCCAACCACAGCACCACTCTTGTCGCCTTGGACTTCGAGAGGTTCTTGACCAGAACGAGGAATGCGAATAATCTTCTCGCTGCATAGGATTTCTGCCTGGTGTTGGGATAACCAATCCATCCCAATCACGACGTCGAAACTTCCCAAAACTATGGGGATGAGATCAATCGAGAAGGCTTGACCAGCTAGGATAAGATTACAACCCTGAACTACGTGCGTGGCTTCTAAACTTTTACCGTTAGCTAACTCTACTACATGTTTGGTGGGTAAAAGTGTTGGTGCACGTTTTAGCAGTTGACACATTTTCACAGACATATAGCTTGTATCCGCACCCGAATCAAACAAAACAGTAACGTAAATATTGTCGAGGAGAAACTTACCCATAACAACGTTGGGATCGTTCACTGCGTCGCCACGACCTAGTACGAATGCACGGCCCCTTGCCTCGTTGCCGTTGTTGTTTCCCCCATTGTTGTTGTTGCCATTGCCCTGGTTATTGTTGTTGTTGTTGTTCTGGTTCCTGTTGAGCTGTGGGCAGTGTCTTTTGATGTGACCTTCAGCACCACAATTGTAGCATCCTTTGTTGCCCTGTTGTTGGTTAGGCTGAGCGTGAGGCTGCTGCTGATTTTGGTTCGCAGGACGAAGGCTTCTACAGTCTTTGGCCTCGTGACCCATCTTGAGGCATCTTTGACAACGACCCTTGTTACACTGACCGTTGTGATGCTTGTTGCAGTTGTTGCACTTGGGAAGATTTCCGCGATACCCACCCTGCCTGTGGCTACCTGACGACTGCTGGTTAGGGCTTTGATAGTTGTCAGTCTTTCGCTGCTGATTCTGGGACTGAACCGAAACTGATGCTTTGCTTGAATCCCCCTCCCATTTCCTCTTGTTGTCACTGAGGGTAACGGGAGTAGCTGAAGGAGTGACTGTAGTAGTAGCACTGACACGCTTAGGCAGTTTATTCTGTTCCACTGCCTGATCGGTGATGCGATGAGCGAGGCGTTGGATTTCCTGGATGTTTTCGAGGTTAGCCGACGTCACGTGGCTCTGAATTTCTGGCGCCAATCCCTTGAGATACAACTCAATGCGCTTGTATGGAGGGTCCACCATAGTAGGACACAGAACGGCCAGCTCGTTCGACCGTTTAGTATACGCTTCGATCTCTGACCCAACCATTTTCAGATTATATAGCTCGTCTTCTAGCTTGTGAATGTCTTCACGCGTGCAATACTCACGCTTGATGAGTTCCTTAAAATCGTTCCATGGGGTGGCGTTAGCAGCTGCCAACCCAAGAATCTGCACCTGCGCGTTCCACCAGGTTAGCGCGATTCCTTCCAAGGTGCCAGTAGCAAACTTGACCTTGCGAGCCTCAGGGCACTCGCACATCTCGAATACTGATTCTAGCTTCTCGAACCAGTGGAGGAGTCTGACCGCTCCTTCTGTGCCGCTGAAAGAGTTGGGACGGCAGTCCATGAAGTTCTTGAAAGTGCAGACAGGCTGCTGCGCGTGTTGACCTATTGTGTACGAACAGGACGAAGTTAAATACAAGAGTGAATGTAGGATCTAGAGATCCTAGTGTGTGCCTATACTGCAGGATATACTACCTGCTTGAGCTGCTGCAACTGCCGCAGCAACTTGGGCTTGAACAAGAGCCTCTAACTGGGCTTGTGTCATGTCAATTCTTCCAGCCATTGATCTTCAAGTCAAAGGCGAAATAGGTGAGAAAAGTTCGCGAATAGTGTGATGACAGAAAAGCGTAAGCACGTAAGGGTTCTTAAGCAATAGCAAATAGTGAGCATTGTAGTCTAAGCATACCACGAGCAAAGTTCTAAGTAATTCTAGCAAGTAGGCAATAAACATGAACCTTATTACCTAAAATGTCGAGTCTTGCACGTGGAGCGAAGCGTCGTTGTGGATCGTTGAGAGCACTGTTCTGGTTATAGTCCGGTTTTAATAAAAACGTTTTCCCATATTAAAACCAAGTTCTCTATAACCAATGGCTCTGATACCAATCTGTCACACCCCCAAAATCCACACGCGGAGTATCACCGCTTGGGAGCATGACGTGACCAGGATCAAGCCATCAATCATATCAAACATAGCATTTAATAATAATAGAAATCATTAAAGTAGTTCATCATGACATGATTGATGTTTCAAAACCAAACATTGTTTTAGTAGCGGAAGCATTGTTATAAACCCAAGTTAAGATACTGAAATGTCATAAGTGTCTAATCAAAGTAATACGATCCTTGTCCACAACGACCGGCTCCTCCTTGTGCAAGCTCCATGTACCTAACGATCTGCAAGGCATGTAACAGAATGATCAACAAACTAGTTGAGCGAGTTCACAGTAAGTAAGTGCGTAACAGTAAGTAAAGGGTGGCTCTACTGGGCCGATAGTAAGTTATATAGGTGGGGGCTTCCCATGTTATGTGACCACTAGACTATTCGTATCAACTATTCGTATCATCCCTGTTCTTCTTCCGAGAACAGTAGCGCGTATGGGGTGTACGTAGGTTTTACGCACGTATCCTTCATAACCGAGGATAGGAGACGCGGGGGTGTACGTGGGTTTCACGTACGTATCCTTTGTACCGAGGATAGAAGTAAGTAATGCGTACACGTAGGTTTTACGTGCGTGCCTGACATCCGAGGCAGTAATTGGCATATGACCACGTAGGTGTTATCCTAACCTACGGAACCGTCCTGACATCCGAGGATCATGGTAGGTGATAGTCTAGGAAAGTATATGTACGTTCTTAGTCAAATTGTAACCTTTATCCCATTCCCACGACCCGGGAATCCCATGCCTTAGTAGGAGTGTGAACTCACCTGGGTTTGCTCGGCAGACAGTATAATGCTCAAGTATACAAGTAAGGAATCAACCACGTCCTATCATGGTTACTATGCAAGTTAGGTTCGTATGTAGCACGTTTGTATCACGTATGGTATCAAGTATAATCATGGCAATTCACATAAACGTATCAGCAGTTCATATCAAGTAACGAGTCCAAGTAGTCGGCCCAATTAACATGAGCAGTCCAATTAGCAACTATGTAAACAAGTCCAATAACATAACAGTCATAAGATTGGGCCCGTGACAGTGTAGGCCCAAAACAGTGTACGTGCAAAGAAGGTCTCGAGTCGCAACCAGCGATCTCGAGTCGCAACCAGTGGTTACGAGTCACAGCCGGAGATTACGAGTCGCAACAGGAGGTTGCGAGTCGCAACTGGTGATTTCGGCTCATCATGGTCTGGTTACGAGTCGCAACGGGACTCGCAACCATTGTCTCGGCTTGTGCTGTTTGTGGTCTCGAGTGGGGTTCCGACTCGCAATGAGTGGTTCCGAGTCGCAACCGTGTGTGTAACTGGTTTCCATAATTTCTGCATTGACTTATCCGTAATTCCAGCAAACATCTAAGGCAGTTTTGAAATCAGATCAAACATGACAATTATCATCAATTACCAACCTTTATCAGTTTCATAATATGGCAATTATCGATCAAACAAGGGAAATCAACATCAATTCTTATGAACCCTAATACCAAACATAATCAAGAACTCTTGTCCAAAACAATACATGACAGCCGATTCATCATACATTCATATATATCCGATTTGTGTGAAAGCCGATTACATGATCATTATCTATCATTGATTAGTAACATTCAATCTAACGTTATCATATACACATGTTAACAAGAATCTTTCGGGTATCAAGCAATCATATTCGAAAACATCAACCTACGGGCAAAAACACACAATCAAACACATAATCACTAACCGGATTAAGAAGGAGAAAAGGGTGATCCAAGTAGGGGATGTTCTTGCCGTCGAGTTCCAAGCAACCGAGAGAGAAAGCCTAGGGTTCTTGTGTGTATTGTGATTTTGTGAAAAGTAGTGAAACAAACCCCTAGTTCCGGTTTTGTGTGTTGCGAGTGGGGGAGTGGGCCGAGCCCATCGGGTTATCTAATGGAGTCCGATTTCAAGTGTGGTCCAAAAGGGCTTGTGTAACCGGTTATAATGTGAAATCGGGTTTAGTGTGTGGTTTGGGTTCGTGCAACACATACCGTACATACACATATTTTGCACATAAACACAACCATATCAAGTATTTATTCAATTAATAACGTTCTCGCAAACACATATTGTTACACAAAGCAAGTCTAAAGTTCGAGTTGTCACATTCTCTGGTTTCAATGCTTCTGCCTGAGCATCTCGTATCTGTGTAGGAAGGCTAGACTGAATCGTAAGCTGTAGCGCTCGCACGCGCCGTGGTAGAGTGTCTTTCCGACTGAGGGCGTCAGCCACAACATTGGCTTTGCCTGGATGGTACTTGATAGGGCATTCGTAATCGTTCAGTAACTCGACCCATCGCCGTTGACGCATGTTCAAATCCTTCTGCTTAAGGATATGCTCGAGACTCCTGTGATCGGTGTAAATCGTGCACCTGGTACCGTACAGGTAGTGTCGCCATATCTTAAGCGCGAAAACTACAGCTCCCAGCTCTAAATCGTGCGTCGTGTAGTTCCGTTCGTGAATCTTGAGTTGGCGTGAAGCGTAAGCAATAACCTTGTCACGCTGCATTAACACACATCCAAGACCCTGGATGGATGCATCACAATATACTACGAAATCGTCCGTGCCCTCTGGCAATGAGAGGATAGGTGCACTGCAAAGTCTATCATTTAGGTGCTGGAAAGCAGTCTCCTGGGGCTCTCCCCAGCGATAGGTGACACCCTTCTGTGTTAGTAGCGTAAGTGGCTGAGCAATCTTTGAAAAGTCTTTAATAAACCGTCTGTAGTAACCCGCCAAACCCAAGAATTGGCGTATTTCCGTTGGCGTACGTGGTGCAGGCCAGTTCCTGATCGAGTCTACCTTGGATGGATCGACATGGATCCCATCCTTGTTCACTACGTGGCCTAGAAAGTGGACTTCACGAAGCCAGAAGTCACATTTCGAAAATTTAGCGTACAGCTGTTCCTTCCGAAGGAGTTCCAGAATAAGGCGTAGATGCTGCTCGTGCTCCTCCTGACTCTTGGAGTAGATTAGGATGTCGTCGATGAAGACAATGACGAACTTGTCAAGATAGGGTTTGCACACCCTGTTCATAAGGTCCATAAACACAGCAGGCGCGTTCGTTAACCCGAACGACATGACAAGAAACTCGTAGTGACCGTAACGAGTTCTGAATGCGGTTTTGGAGACGTCCTCCTCTCGGACTCTCAGCTGATGATAACCAGACCTCAAGTCTATCTTAGAATAGTAACACGACCCTTGCAACTGGTCAAATAAGTCGTCGATGCGCGGAAGAGGATAACGGTTCTTCACCGTCACCTTGTTGAGTTCACGGTAGTCGATGCACATCCTGAACGTACCGTCTTTCTTTCTCACGAACAATACTGGAGCTCCCCAAGGCGAAGAGCTTGGACGAATGAAGCCCTTTTCCAAGAGCTCTTGCAGTTGCTTTGACAGTTCCTCCAATTCTGATGGAGCTAGACGATATGGTGCGCGAGCTATGGGTGCTGCTCCAGGAGCGAGCTCGATTTGGAATTCGACCTGACGATGAGGCGGTAAGCCAGGTAAGTCTTCAGGAAACACCTGAGGGTAGTCGCGTACAACTGGAATATCCTCCAGTCTCTTTTCTTTCGTCGATGCATCCGATACAAGAGCCAAAATGGCTGTGTGCCCTTTACGTAAACATTTCTGAGCCTTCAAGAAGGAGATGATGCCAACCACTGCACCACTCTTGTCACCCTGAACTTCGAGGGGTTCTTGACCAGTACGGGGAATGCGGATGACCTTCTCACTGCATAAGATCTCTGCCTGATGTTGGGATAACCAATCCATCCCTATGACGATATCGAAGCTTCCCAAGACTATGGGAATAAGGTCGATGGAGAAAACTTGACCGGCTAAGACAATACTACAACCCCTGACTATTTGCGTGGCTTCTAAACTCTTACCATTAGCTAGTTCTACGACGTGTTTGGTGTTTAGAGGAGTTGATGTACGTTTTAACAATTTACTCATTTTCAAAGACATGTAACTTGTATCCGCACCCGAATCAAACAAAGCAGTAACATAAATGTTGTCGAGGAGAAACTTACCCATAACGACGTTGGGATCATTCCTGGCATCACCCTGCCCTAACACAAATGCATGACCCCTTGCCTCGTTGCCGTTGTTGTTTCCCCCGTTGTTGTTGCCATTGCCCTGATTGTTGTTATTGTTGTTGTTGTTGTTCCTGTTCAGCTGAGGACAGTGCCTTTTGAAGTGCCCCTCTGCGCCGCAATGAAAACATCCTTTGTTGCACTGTTGCTGATTCTGCTGTGCCTGTGGCTGCTGCTGGTTCTGGTTCGCAGGACGAGGGCTTCTACAATCCTCATGACCCATCTTGAGGCATCTTTGACAGCGACCCTTGTTACACTGGCCACCGTGGTGTCTACCGCAGTTGTTGCACTTTGGAAGGTTCCCTCGATATCCGCCCTGCCTGTGACTACCTGAAGAGTGCTGGCTGGGACTCTGATAACTGTCAGTCTTTCGCTGCTGAGCCTGAGACTAAACTGAAGCTGATCCCTTGCTGGAATCCCCATCCCATTTTCTCTTGCTGTCACTGGGAGTAGTAGGAGTAGCTGGAGTAGTAACGGTAGCAGTAGCGCTGATACGTTTAGGCAGTTTGTTCTGATCCACTGCCTGATCTGTGATGCGGTGAGCGAGGCGTTGAATATCCTGGATGTTGTCAAGATTAGCCGAAGTAACATGGCTCTGGATCTCTGGCGCTAACCCTTTGAGATACAACTCAATGCGCTTAATTGGAGGGTCCACCATAGTTTGACACAGCACGGCCAGTTCGTTTGACCTTTTGGTGTAAGCTTCAATTTTCGATCCAGTCATCTTCAGATGGTACAACTCATCTTCCAGCTTATGAATGTCTTCCCGAGTGCAGTACTCTCTCTTGATCAGTTCCTTGAAATCATTCCAGGGTGTGGCGTTAGCAGCTGCCAACCCTAAGATCTGAACTTGGGCGTTCCACCAAGTTAGTGCTATTCCTTCTAGCGTGCCAGTGGCGTATTTCACCCTGCGAGCCTCAGGGCATTCACACATCTCGAACACAGACTCGAGCTTTTCAAACCAGTGGAGGAGTCCAACCGCTCCTTCAGTGCCACTAAAGGTACTTGGATGACAGTCCATGAAGTTCTTGAAAGTGCAGACTTGCTGCTGCGCTGGTTGACCTATTGTGTACGAAGAGGGCAAAGTTTAAATACAAGGGCTAGTTTAGGAGTGTAGGATCTAAAGATCCTAGCGTAAGTTATGACTACAGGATATACTACCTGCTTGAGCAGCTGCAAGTGCCGCAGCAACTTGAGCTTGTACGAGAGCCTCTAGCTGGGCTTGAGTCATGTTAATCCGTCCAGACATGATCTTCATTGTAAAAGTAATGTAAGTGAGAGTGGTTCGCGAGTAGGGCGATGACAGAAAAGTGTAAGCACGTAGGTATTCTCATGTAATAAAGTCATGTGTATCTAAGCGTAGTGCGAGCAAAGTTCTAAGCAGTTCTAGCAAACAGGCAATAAACATAAACCTTATTACCTAGGATGTCGAGTCTTGCACGTGGAGCGAAGCGTCGTTGTGGATCGTTGAGAGCACTGTACTGGTTATAGTCTGGTTTTAATAAAAACGTTTTCCCATATTAAAACCAAGTTCTCTAAAACCAATGGCTCTGATACCAATCTGTCACACCCCCAAAATCCACCTGCGGAGTATCTCCGCTTGGGAGCGTGACTGACCAGGATCAAGCCACCAATCATATTGAACACGTAATAAATAGTAATAATTATCCATCTATACGAAAGGTGTTTATCAAACCAACATAATTAAGTATAGCGGAAGCATTAAGGTAAAACCCAACATAAATGTTAATGTTTGAAACGTCATAAGTGTTTAATAGGTAATCACGAATCCACTTGCCCACAACGACCTGCTCCTCCTTGTGCAAGCTCCATTAGTACCTAAGGTCCTGCAAGGCATGCAACAGAGAGTCAACAACTAGTTGAGCGAGTTCACAGAAAGTAATTGCGTAATAGTAAGTTCATGAGTATCAGGTGGCTCTACTGGGCCGTTAGTACGTTCTATTGACTAGACTATTCATAACCATAAGTGTTCTTCACAATCCGAGAACAGTAGTAGGTATAAGTTCACGCAGGTTTTACGTGAGTATCCTTCACATCCGAGGATAGTAATGAGTATAAGTATCCTTCACAACCGAGGATAGTGATCAGTATAAGTATCCTTCACAACCGAGGATAGTGATCAGTCTGAGTATCCTTCACATCCGAGGATAGTAATATGTATAAGTATCCTTCACATCCGAGGATAGTAATATGTATAAGTATCCTTCACATCCGAGGATAGTAATATGGTAGTCTAGTCATAGTGTCGGTATGAATCTATTCAACCTTATCCTTATCAATCCCATTCCCAACACCCCGGGAATCCCATGCCTTGGTAAGAGTGTGAACTCACCTTGGGTTGCTCGGCAGATACACAATAAAAGGTTCTTGAACTAAAGTGGTCAACCTCGTCCTAACAGGGTTACCATACAAGTCAGGTTTTGACTCAAGTAATGCACATTGGTTTCACATAGGTTAACACAGTACGAACATGTGATTATCATGGTAAACACATAACAGTCAAACTACGTATTCAACTTGTGCGAGTAAAATAGCCCAATAGTAATCGGCCCAACATGTTGTGCGATCGGCACCACTTGTGCGATCCGCAACATGTTGTGCGATCCGATAAGTCCGGCCCAAAAACATAACAGTCAACAACACATTCTCGGCCCAATCCGATAACACATAAAAACCTTGTGCGATCCGGCTGGGCTTGTACGATTGGGGTAGTCCAGCCCAACTAAAATACCCGGCCCAATTACTTATTAGTTTAAGTGACATTGTGCGATCCAATAAACTAAACCAACACCCCACTTGTGCGGTTCATTATGGGCTGTACGATCCGGACTGGATCAATCCAGTCGGGTTGTGCGTTTGAGACTTGGGCTTCAAGGCCCAACAGTTTATAAACATTTAACATACTTGTGCGACCCAACTGATATCAAGAGAACCTAACTTGTGCGATACAATGATCTTGTGCGACTAGGGCACCTTGTGCGATTGGACTTCTTGTTCGACCAAGAAGTCTTGTGCGAGTGGGCCTCTTGTGCGACTAAGAGGTCTTGTGCGGCTGTTATAAATCTCCGAATATCATGCCATTCGGTTACAACATACCATAGTTTCCTTAATTACATTCAATCAATTTAAATCATCACTAACAGTTTTCCCTCATGCATTTATCGATCAAATAGGGGTTTCATCTTCAATTCTCTATGAACCCTAATCAACACACAATCATGAACAATACTCATAACACCTAAACGTAATCATCTAAGGGTTTTAATCATCATGTAACACTTTATGTTCGACCCTAAGCAACCCGATTTCACAATCATAAAGCCGATTAACAATCACCCGGTTCTATTTCATCATGTAGACAAATCATACAAGTAATCCCAAACATGGAACAATAACATCATTTAACACGAAAATACAAATAAAACACTAACCGGTTATAATCAAACTAGGAGAGAGCGATCCGAATGAAGATCCAAATCTTCGGTCACCAAGGGTTGTTGCCGTCGGGTTTAAGAGGGAGAGAGAACTAGCTAGGGTTGTGTGTATAGAGTGTTTTGTGAAAAATGTGAAAGGGTTACCCCTCTCCATGTGATATGCGTGTACGGTGGGTGGGCCGAACCCCCACTTGGGCCGCCCTATGGATTCAGGGTTATGGGGGTAAAAATCACCCTAAAGGAGGAGACACTCAAAGATGTCCTTCGGTTGGGTGATGATCAAGAAAACACCTTCCTGGATAAGGCAGATGTGGAACGGACCTTGACAGAAATGGGCTATCATACTAACAACGTGTCAAGGCAAGTTAGCAAATCTGGTTTTATACCACCTTTCCAGTATCTGGTGACTCAGGTTAGTCTCTTCTTCTCTAATAAGATTGGACACTTCAACGAGCTGTCCCACAGGATGATGGAAGTGATTCATGCTGTTGTACAGGAAAAACCTTACAACTTTACTAAGTTTCTCATGAGAGACCTAGAAGCAAACATTCACGACCGTCAACCTTTTCTGATCTACCCCCGATTCGTAACCAAGGTGATCACCAGTCAGCTGGACTTTGGAGGAGTGAGGAGCTGGTATCCAAGGGCTGAGCTGGCACTTCAAGAAAACATAAGCGATCCTACCCTGGTCCCATCAACGAATCACACGGGTCGAATAACCGGTCTAAGGTTATATGTGAAGTGCATGTACAACGTGCTGGAGGAGGAGGAGTAGTTGTTTTTTTTGTGTGTTAAATGTTTTTTTATCTTTATATATTAAGTTTGCCTTAATTGTGACAACCCGTACTCTAGACTTATCTTGTGTAACGTTATATGCTCACGTGAACTATATTACTTGAATGAATACATGATATGTTATGTGTTACGTGGTTATGTGATTGCGAGATATGTTTGCTTAAACCGAATAGTATTCAATTACACAAAAACCCACTCGGTCCATTTAGTGGACTCGAGACCATGAGATCGCCCAAGTGGGGTTTCGGCCCACTTCCCTATTACGTATATATGCATACACATCCCTTTAGGGTTTAGTTTTTCACAACTTTGCACCCAAGAACACACACACAAGAACCCTAGACTTCTATCTCTCTCTCGTTTTGCTTGGAACCCGACGGCGAACAACCATCCTTCGGATCAAGGATCTCGGCTCACCTTCTCTTTGTTTCAATCCAATCGGTTAGTATATGTTTGATTGTGTTCATGTATGATTTGTGTGATAGTAACCGAAGGATATGTTTCGCATGAATATTGTATGTTGATGTTGTTAATAACCGAGGATCCTTGTTCGCGTGATTGCTTATGATAATAGTTAGTGATGCTTGTTAATCGGCTAACATGTACGGTTATGTTATATGCTCGGTTTATTGTATGATGTTCTTCGGTTTGATTTGATGATGATCATATGATTAAGTGTTATGAATGTGGTCATTGTTCATGTTGTTGTGAATTAGGGTTCATACGGATTTAGTGTTAAAAATCCTGTTTAATCGATGGTTTGCTAGTTGGATAATAGGAATTGTGTTAATTGATAGAATGATAATTTTGGTAACAATTGATTTGCATAAATGCTTGTAACCGATCTGCATGAAATCAGGAAATTGTTACAGATTGATAGACCAACACGGTTGCGAGTCGGTACCTCCAGTTGCGACTCGAAACCACAACACTAGCACAAGCAGCACAAGTCGCAACCAAGGTTGCGAGTCCTGTTGCGACTCGTAACCAGACCATGACGAGCCGAGACCATCCCTTGCGACTCGAAACCTCTCGTTGCGACTCGTAATCCTCTGTTGCGACTCGAGATCGCTGGTTGCGACTCGAGACCAGTTATGCTCGTACACTGTTTTGGACTCACACTGTCACGGGCCCAATCACTTTGGGCCAAACATTTTGGACTTATACAATTGACTGTCATGCGTGATTGTATTTGGGCTGTGTATACCATTGGACTTTTATTGGGCCGATATGTTATTTGATTCGTTATATGTTGGGCCGGGTTTTGATTGGGCTAGGCATTTATATTGCACAAGATGGTTGGGCTCGCACAAGCTCAATGGCCCAACCATCCGAGACACACAAGTATGATTATGATATGCTTTGACTGATAAACGTGCTATACGTGTTTGCTATGATTCATACGTGTTTACCATGATCCTTGCATGCTTGCAACGTGTTAATTTATGTGATACATACGTGCGATACTTGAACCAAACCTGACTTATGTGGTAACCCTGTTAGGACGTGGTTGACCACTGTTAGTTCAAGAACTCTCTCTCTCTTTGTGTATCTGCCGAGCAACCCAAGGTGAGTTCACACAGCCAAGGCATGGGGTTCCCAGGGTGGGAATGGGATTTTGATGAATATACGTACATACTTAGTTAACGGAACTTAATGATATGAATCCTCAGGGTGAGGATGGTGAATGATAAGATACGGCTAGACTAGTATACCTACTTGAACAGATCTTCGCACACACGCCAAGGGTTGGCTGCGATAATTATGACTGATCTTCGCACACATGCCTCGGGAAGGCTGCAAACTAAACATATTAGAACTTCGCACACATGCCAGGGTGGCCAACGATAGAAATATACATAGTCTAGGATATTTGGGAGTATTAACCCAAATCTTCGCATACATGCCGAAAGGGCCCGCGATGGAAACCAATACTATACATGAACAATGAACGAACTAATACGATGCATGATTAGATGAACGAACGCAATGCTCGCTATACCATTTCTATTACTGAACTTACTTTCTGTGAACTCGCTCAACTAGTTGTTGACTCTCTGCTGCATGCCTTGCAGGGCCTTAGGTACTTTATGGAGCTTGCACAGGGAGGAGCAGGTCGTTGTGGGCAAAGGATCGTGAATGCTATTTCAACACTTATGATGATTCATACATTAATATTTATGTTTGGGTTACTTAAATGCTTCCGCTATACTTAACTATATTACACGTTCAATATGATTGGTGGTTAAGATCCTGGTCATGTCACGCTCCCAAGCGGTGATACTCCGCGTGTGGGATTTTGGGGGTGTGACAGATTGGTATCAGAGCCATTGGTTATAGAGAACTAGGTTTTAATATGGGAAAACGTTTTTATTAAAACCAGACTATAACCAGAACAGTGCTCTCAACGATCCACAACGACGCTTCGCTCCACGTGCAAGACTCGACATCCTAGGTAATAAGGTTTATGTTTATTGCCTGTTTGCTAGAACTGCTTAGAACTTTGCTCGCATTACGCTTAGATACACATGACTTTGTTACATGAGAACACCTACGTGCTTACACTTTTCTGTCATCGCCCTACTCGCGAACCACCCTCATTTACGTTACTTTTACTATGAAGATCATGTCTGGACGAATCAACATGACTCAAGCCCAGCTAGAGGCTCGCGTTCAAGCTCAAGTTGCTGCGGCACTTGCAGCTGCTCAAGCAGGTCAACCAGCGCAGGAAGTTTGCACCTTTAAGAACTTCATGGACTGTCGTCCAAGTACTTTCGGCGGCACAGAGGGGGCAGTGGGACTCCTCCACTGGTTTGAGAAGCTAGAGTCAGTCTTCGAAATGTGCGAGTGCCCTGAGGCTCGCAAGGTCAAGTATGCAATTGGCACCTTGGAAGGAATAGCGCTAACTTGGTGGAACGCCCAAGTTCAAATCTTAGGGTTGGCAGCTGCTAACGCCACACCCTGGAACGACTTCAAGGAACTCATTAAGAGGGAATATTGCACGCGTGAAGATATTCACAAGCTGGAAGACGAGTTGTATAATCTGAAAATGGTTGGATCTGAGATCGAAGCGTATACTAAACGGTCAAACGAGCTGGCCGTGCTGTGTCCAACTATGGTAGACCCTCCATACAAGCGCATCGAGATGTATCTCAAGGGATTGGCGCCAGAGATCCAGAGCCATGTTACCTCGGCTAATCTCGACAACATCCAGGATATACAGCGTCTCGCTCATCGCATCACCGATCAGGCGGTGGAACAGAACAAGCTGCCCAAACGCGTCAATGCAACTACTACTCCAGCTGCTACTTCTACTACACCCAACGACAACAAACGGAAATGGGATGGGGATTCCAGCAGGGGATCAGTTTCCGTTCAGTCTCAAGCCCAGCAGCGCAGGACGAATGACTACCAGAATCCGAGTCAGCAATCATCTGGCAGTCAGGAGCAGGGTGGATATAGGGGAGTACACCCACTATGTAACAAGTGTAACAGGCACCACAGTGGAAGGTGTCGCAAGGAACGTTGTCAGAGATGTCTCAAGATAGGGCACGAAGCCAAAGATTGCAGAAGCTCACGGCCAACTAATCAGAACCAGCAACTTCCACCACCAGCTCCTCAAAACCCACAGCAGCAGCAGCCACAGCGTGGAAATCGGGGATGTTTCCAGTGTGGGGCAGCAGGTCATTACAAGCGCGATTGCCCTCAGTTGAACCAGAATCAGAACCACAACAATAACCAGGGCAACGGGAACAACAACAACAATGGCAACGAGGCAAGAGGTCGAGCTTTCGTGTTAGGACGAGGAGACGCAATGGACGATATTTGAACTTATAACGTATTTTGGGTTTTCATTATTAAGTCTCTGTTACTCAAACAAAGTTTGGTTTGAACATCAATCGTATTGGGTTCTATGAATTATTTTAACTACTATACTTTATGTTTGATATGATGGATGGTTTGATATATTTGAACGCACCTGCCGTATTTAAGGACCTTATGAACAAGGTGTGCAAACCCTACCTAGACAAGTTCGTCATAGTATTCGAGAAGTCCACTCCTTAGGCCACGTAGTGAACAAGGATGGGATCCATGTCGATCCATCCAAGGTAGACTCGACCAGAAACTGGCCTGCACCACGTACTACAGACGGTTTACCAAGGATTTCTCGAAGATTCATCAGCCGCTTACGCTACTGACACAGAAGGGTGTCACCTACCGTTGGGGAGATCCCCAGGAGACTGCTTTTCAGCACCTAAAGGATAGACTTCGCAGTGCACCTATCCTCTCTCTGCCGGAGGGCACAGATGACTTCGTGGTTTATTGTGATGCATCCATTCGGGGACTTGGATGTGTGTTAATGCAGCATGACAAGGTTATTATTTACGCCTCTCGTCAACTCAAGGTTCATGAACGCAACTACACGACGCACGATTTAGAGCTGGGAGCTGATGTGTTCGCGCTTAAGATATGGCGACACTACCTGTACGGTACCGGGTGCACGATTTACACCGATCACAGGAGTCTCGAGCATATCCTTAAGCAGAAGGATTTGAACATGCGTCAACGGCGATGGGTTGAACTACTTAGCGACTACGAATGCGTCATCGAGTACCATCCGGGCAAAGCCAATGTGGTGGCTGACGCTCTTAGTCGAAAGAACACCCTACCAAAGCGCGTGCGAGCGCTACAGCTTACGATTCAGTCTAGCCTTCCTGCACCGATACGAGATGCTCGGGTAGAAGCATTGAAACCCGAAAACATCAAAGCTGAAGCCTTACGCGGCTCACGACAACGGATGGAACAGAAGGCAGACGATGCCTACTATGTGACGGGGCGTATTTGGGTCCCACTTTATGGCGGTCTACGCAAACTTGTGATGGATGAAGCACACAAGTTTCGCAACTCGGTACATTCAGGGTCGGACAAAATGTACCACGACATCAGAACTACTTATTGGTGGCCTAGCATGAAGGCCCACATCGCCACCTATGTTGGCAAGTGCTTGACCTGTGCCAGAGTCAAGGTTGAATATCAGAAACCCGCATGCCTACTTCAGCAACCCAAGATACCTCAATGGAAATGGGAAGGAATTTCCATGGATATTGTCACAGGCCTACCTAGATCCCAGCGGGGGAATGATACCATATGGGTGATCGTGGATCGACTCACCAAGTCTGCACACTTCCTACCTATAAAGGAAACGGATAAGTTCTCCACTCCCGCAGACGTCTATCTTAAGGAAGTTGTTTCGAGGCACGGGGTGCCCACATCCATCATTTCGGATCGCGATGCACGATTCACGTCAGAGCTATGGCAAGCGATGCACAAATCTTTCGGCTCACGGTTAGACATGAGCACAGCATATCATCCTCAGACGGATGGGCAGTCTGAGCAAACGATTCAAGCACTTGAAGACATGCTTCGGGCATGCGTTATCGATTTCGGCAACGGCTGGGAAAAGCACCTTCCTTTGGTGGAGTTCTCGTACAATAATAGTTATCACACCAGCATACAAGCCGCTCCATTCGAGGCATTGTACGGGCGTAAATGCCGGTCACCTCTCTGTTGGGCAGAGGTGGGGGATAGTCAGATTACGGGTCCAGAGATTGTAATGGACGCCACGGAAAAGATTGCACAGATACGACAACGCATGGCGGCAGCACGCGACCGTCAGAAAGCCTACGCGGATAAGCGTAGAAAGCCATCGGAATTTCAGGTCGGGGACCGGGTTTTACTAAAAGTCTCACCCTGGAAGGGTGTGGTTCGTTTTGGCAAACGGGGCAAACTAAATCCGCGATATGTCGGACCTTTCGAGATCATTGAGAAAATCGGCAAAGTAGCCTACAAGTTGAATCTACCAGTTGAACTCGGGGCAGTTCACAATGTCTTTCATGTGTCGAACCTAAAGAAGTGCCTATCAGATGAAACCCTCATCATTCCTTTTAAGGAACCCACTATCGACGAGCGGTTGCAGTTCGTCGAGGAACCACTAGAAATCACGGACCGGGATGTGAAGGTCCTCAAAAGCAAGAGAATCCCTCTTGTTCGAGTTCGTTGGAACTCCAAACGTGGCCCAGAGTACACCCGGGAACGCGAAGACAGGATGACAGAAAAGTACCCCCAGTTATTCGGAACCAATGCAACCACTACTGAGGTTGAAGCTACTACTTCGGAATTTCGGGACGAAATTCCAGATCAACGGGGGGAGGATGTGACACCCCAGGAAAACCAGTGAACGATTGAACTTACCTAGCTTCCTCAGTGAGTGCATACCAAATTTCGGGACGAAATTTCTTTTTAGTTGGGGATAATGTGACAACCCGTACTCTAGACTTATCTTGTGTAACGTTATATGCTCACGTGAACTATATTACTTGAATGAATACATGATATGTTATGTGTTACGTGGTTATGTGATTGCGAGATATGTTTGCTTAAACCGAATAGTATTCAATTACACAAAAACCCACTCGGTCCATTTAGTGGACTCGAGACCATGAGATCGCCCAAGTGGGGTTTCGGCCCACTTCCCTATTACGTATATATGCATACACATCCCTTTAGGGTTTAGTTTTTCACAACTTTGCACCCAAGAACACACACACAAGAACCCTAGACTTCTATCTCTCTCTCGTTTTGCTTGGAACCCGACGGCGAACAACCATCCTTCGGATCAAGGATCTCGGCTCACCTTCTCTTTGTTTCAATCCAATCGGTTAGTATATGTTTGATTGTGTTCATGTATGATTTGTGTGATAGTAACCGAAGGATATGTTTCGCATGAATATTGTATGTTGATGTTGTTAATAACCGAGGATCCTTGTTCGCGTGATTGCTTATGATAATAGTTAGTGATGCTTGTTAATCGGCTAACGTGTACGGTTATGTTATATGCTCGGTTTATTGTATGATGTTCTTCGGTTTGATTTGATGAAGATCATATGATTAAGTGTTATGAATGTGGTCATTGTTCATGTTGTTGTGAATTAGGGTTCATACGGATTTAGTGTTAAAAATCCTGTTTAATCGATGGTTTGCTAGTTGGATAATAGGAATTGTGTTAATTGATAGAATGATAATTTTGGTAACAATTGATTTGCATAAATGCTTGTAACCGATCTGCATGAAATCAGGAAATTGTTACAGATTGATAGACCAACACGGTTGCGAGTCGGTACCTCCAGTTGCGACTCGAAACCACAACACTAGCACAAGCAGCACAAGTCGCAACCAAGGTTGCGAGTCCTGTTGCGACTCGTAACCAGACCATGACGAGCCGAGACCATCCCTTGCGACTCGAAACCTCTCGTTGCGACTCGTAATCCTCTGTTGCGACTCGAGATCGCTGGTTGCGACTCGAGACCAGTTATGCTCGTACACTGTTTTGGACTCACACTGTCACGGGCCCAATCACTTTGGGCCAAACATTTTGGACTTATGCAATTGACTCTCATGCGTGATTGTATTTGGGCTGTGTATACCATTGGACTTTTGTTGAGCCGATATGTTATTTGATTCGTTATATGTTGGGCCGGGTTTTGATTGGGCTAGGCATTTATATTGCACAAGATGGTTGGGCTCGCACAAGCTCAATGGCCCAACCATCCGAGACACACAAGTATGATTATGATATGCTTTGACTGATAAACGTGCTATACGTGTTTGCTATGATTCATACGTGTTTACCATGATCCTTGCATGCTTGCAACGTGTTAATTTATGTGATACATACGTGCGATACTTGAACCAAACCTGACTTATGTGGTAACCCTGTTAGGACGTGGTTGACCACTGTTAGTTCAAGAACTCTCTCTCTCTTTGTGTATCTGCCGAGCAACCCAAGGTGAGTTCACACAGCCAAGGCATGGGGTTCCCAGGGTGGGAATGGGATTTTGATGAATATACGTACATACTTAGTTAACGGAACTTAATGATATGAATCCTCAGGGTGATGATGGTGAATGATAAGATACGGCTAGACTAGTATACCTACTTGAACAGATCTTCGCACACACGCCAAGGGTTGGCTGCGATAATTATGACTGATCTTCGCACACATGCCTCGGGAAGGCTGCGAACTAAACATATTAGAACTTCGCACACATGCCAGGGTGGCCAGCGATACAAATATACATAGTCTAGGATATTTGGGAGTATTAACCCAAATCTTCGCATACATGCTGAAAGGGCCCGCGATGGAAACCAATACTATACATGAACAATGAACGAACTAATACGATGCATGATTAGATGAACGAACGCAATGCTCGCTATACCATTTCTATTACTGAACTTACTTTCTGTGAACTCGCTCAACTAGTTGTTGACTCTCTGCTGCATGCCTTGCAGGGCCTTAGGTACTTTATGGAGCTTGCACAGGGAGGAGCAGGTCGTTGTGGGCAAAGGATCGTGAATGCTATTTCAACACTTATGATGATTCATACATTAATATTTATGTTTGGGTTACTTAAATGCTTCCGCTATACTTAACTATATTACACGTTCAATATGATTGGTGGTTAAGATCCTGGTCATGTCACGCTCCCAAGCGGTGATACTCCGCGTGTGGGATTTTGGGGGTGTGACATTAATTCTTTCTTTTTAGCTTAAAAAAAACAACAAAATCATGTCAATAGATCTAGGGGGAACTAAAACAACATGTCTGATAAAAACAAGGAAAATCTGGTGAAATTCAAATGAAATCTGATAGGATTTAGTGAAACTCAGAAAATCTGATGATCAATAAGAAGATCTGGTAATTTTTCAGAAAACTCATTAAGCCATCAGAATCTGTTCATTCACCAGAAAATTCTCAAAATAACCAGAAAATCTGATAATATATAAGAAAATCAAATTTTTATCAGAAAAATCTCTTGACAACCAGGAAGTTTGACAAATCAACAGAAAGAAACATAAGGAAACATTGCATTTAACTGGATTCAAAGAAACTTATGACCATTTAAATTTTTGAAATAAGTTTCTTTCAATTTTTTTTTCTGAGGACTGGAACAAGCTGTATGATAAACACTTCCTGATAATCAGAACAAAGGTGTGGAGTTCAGAACTACAATGTAAGTAAAAATCTTGGAACTCTACTTATTTCCTCTAATCTCATCAAAAAATGTTGATTCAATTTATGTAGATGAATCAAATGCATTCTGATGATATATATAAAGAAAATCCAACTCTCAAAGGTTTTACTTAAAGATTTTCTGATATATATCATCAAGAGGAAAAATTGGGAAGATACACAATCTCAGAAAAAGGTTTATATTGGACCTTTTTGAAACAAAAGGGGTCCCACATGGAGAAAAGGTGCAAGTTGGACATTAGTGTTTATCTGCTAAATCCTTGGAATCTCTGATTTTCTTTAAAAGGATTTACATTAAATTAGAGATAAACCAAAGGTTTTTCAAAAATGGTTGATTCCTAAACAGATTAAAACATCATTAAGGTGTCATTGAACACCTTAAATTCAAACAACCCACGAAAAAACACTCAAAATTTTCTGTCTCGATACACCATAAAGACCTCATTCAAACACAGAGACTTCCATCTTCAACCTTCAAACTCAAAACCCTAAAGACCCTTTTTCAAAGCAAAAAACCCAAATTCTCAATGGCTGCGGTTAACATCAATATGCCACTAGTTGAACACTCAGTTCCGTTCATCACCGAAGCTGAATTTCTTCCATTAAAGAGCAATAATGAAGCAATGAATGGCAATATCGAAGAATACGATACAAAGTGTCAAATCCTAATTGAATTTCTAATCAGAAGCCCTGTAGCTCAAGCTCTCAAAAAGACCAGAGAGGTACCAGAAAAACTCATACAACAAGCTGTAAAAACTCTCAAAGTCTCAAATCAAACTGAGCTAACAACACACGTTTGGGGAGATATCTTCATTACAATCTCACTAGAGAAAATAAGGGAATGCTTGGAACTACCAAATAACCAAACTATGAAGAAGCACTAGAAAAAGAAGATATGTTTTCACTACTTGATCTTGTAATGGGTTACAAGACAAAGATTTCAAAGATCAGTGAATTCAAGAGGAATAAGCTACCTGCCTTCTGGAAAGTGTTAATGGAGATTCTGAACAAGTGTTTATCATAAAAAATTGGAGGTACAGATCAGATAAATATGAATGTTCTGACAATCATGTTCAGTCTCATTAGTGGGTTGAATATTGATTTTGGAACAGAAATATTTAATCTGATCAGAAGATCAATTCTGACTAATG
This sequence comes from Helianthus annuus, assembly GCF_002127325.2. Taxonomy (NCBI): domain Eukaryota; kingdom Viridiplantae; phylum Streptophyta; class Magnoliopsida; order Asterales; family Asteraceae; genus Helianthus; species Helianthus annuus. The sequence continues at coordinate 25,108,423 of NC_035433.2, forward strand.
CTGGAAGGATAGATTCACATCTACCCTTTCCCAGATTTCCGTCAATCATAATTTCTGATGCATTTTCTGAAAAGAACCTAGAAATTCCAGCATCAGAAAATATGTGGAAAACAGAAATCATGAGACCTTGGACTGTTGTAGGGTCTTGGAAGTCAGATTATGATGTACCTGTTCTGTCAGAAAGAATGATGTATCTGATACTAGAAGATTCACCATACAAAGCGGAATACCTGAAGATGTTAAGTAAAAAGCCAGAAAACAAAGAAGTTTTTGAAAGTGTGTCCCCCATGGAGCATGATGCACAAGAGTCAAGCACACCAAGAATGGAGCAGCAGGGTAAATCAGATCCTCACCCAGCTGATGAAGATGTGAACATGAGTCCTGTGGCAGAAGAACATCATGCTGAAATTTCACATATGGGAGAAACAGGTGCACAACACTCTAAACTAAATATATTTCATAATTCTGAGAGTGATTCTGATGATTCCGTTCAAGGAAATTATGAAATTTTACATAGAGGCACTGTTTCTACAAAACAAAATGTGAGTGGAACCAAAGACCCATTTTCTGAATAAGATTCTGAGGAGGAAAATGTGGTGGCAACAGGTGGAGATCAGTCTACTGATCAAGGAAACCTGGATGAGAAAACTGAGAGTTTCGCAACAACTCATGGAGAACCTGAAAAAGTTCAAGGATATGAGGAAAACTAGAACTTGAATGTGTTTCGATTTTCTGGTGAGGGTAAAGAGAATTTGCAATATTCCAATCCTCTTAACCTCATAATAGCTGAGAATGTGTTTTCTGCTGGTGTTAGAGGAGGAACATCTGTTGTCTCTCCTCTTTACCAAGGACATCAATCTATGTCCCCTGAACAACTTCACAAGGAACTTGAAGACACAACTGCTACTGAGAAAACAGCCACAGAAGGAAAACTTGATCTGATACTGGAAGAAATCAGAAATCAAAAGTCAGATATCAAAGTTTTATCAGAAACTGTCAAAGCTGTGTAGAAGCAAACAGAAGATAATGTTGTAGTCCTCAACAAACTGCAAGAGTCATCAGAAAACAGAGAGAGCTCATCATAATTCAAGAAAGCTCTTAAAGAACTGCAATATATCAAGAAAAATGGCTGAGGTTGCAACTGCATGAGAAAGCTCAAGTTCAGAAAAAATTCTTGAAGAAATACAGTTCCTCAAAGCCAACAACAGCAGCATAGCTGAGGATTTTGAGAAGCTGATGGTGGAATTGACTGCACAGAAAAATCAAGAAGACCTGGAGTTTCAGAAAATGAAGAAACAAGAAGAAATAATTACTCAAACTCTTGCTAATGTTCATTTGCTAGTCAAGAGGTTGGAGTATAATGTTGCCAGACTGGCAAAAGCTGATCTTCATGAACTGAAAGCCCCAATTCCACAAGAAAAACAAGCAGGAGAATCAGAAACTCCTCAACAACAACCAGAAACCATTCAACGAGATCAAACCAAACAAACAGAAACTCCAACAACACAAAAATAGAAGCAACCTATGGGTCCACCTCCTAATAAGCAAAAGCTACTTATGGGTCCTCCACCAAATGTCCCAAAGCCAGATACTTCAAGGGTCCAACAGAAAGAACATGTCCCAGTTCATTCATCTTCTACAGCTATCATAGGAGAAACAGAGTTCAGCATAAAAATGGATACAATATAGAAGAGAAGAATGGAACATGAAGTGACCTCCTCAAAAAGGCCAAGAAAAGTGATGAGAGAAGATTCAGATGGAAACATCAAAGAAATAGAAGTGCTGAAAGGTGATTTACACACAATTATGTACCCTGAAGAACGCCTAAAGCATTACTACTTGAAAGGTCTAGAAGACAACCCCAAAAGGCCACTCTCTCCATTAAGTAAAGGTATTGTTGAAATCAGGAACAATGGAGGCTGGGAAATTCTGCACAAACACATGACCAATCCAATAGTATCTATTGAAAGAATCGATACTTTAACCACTGGAGGATGTATCTTAGGTAATGAAGGACAAAACAAGTATACCTTGATCAGAAAAGATAACAGTAAACAAAAGGTTACTGATGCAAATCTGGCTGATGATATTCACCCAATGGGAATAGTCAAAATGAAGAATATCATTGATAGAGAGAGAAAAGTAGTTCAGTTGTGATCAGAAGAGCCCTTGACAGCTTCAAAAATGCAGGAGCAAAGTTATACAAAAGGGCTACACTGGCAGACTTTGATCTATGTATCAATTTTGAGTATAGCAACAAGGTGCTATTACCTCCTCCCAACACCACAATTCCAGCTGAAATTCCATCTAAATTGGTGAGAACTGGAGCAATCTTTGACAAACCAGAAATGTGTGTAGTCTTCAAAGATGCTCATGATGAGAAAGCTCTGTTCAGAATCAGTGAAATATGCAGGTATTCAAATCAAACTCTGAAATATATAAGAAACTACATGAATGAGAAACAAGAGTAGCTCAAAAAGAAGGGAAAGAACAATGAACAGCTGAGAAAAACAATTGAAGATTGCATTGAAAACTGGATGGAATCAAGAGGATGGTAGAAAGAAATGTACAAGGAAACTCAAAAGGTAATTGATCACAAGAAAAGGCTGAAACCAGGGGACAAATACAGAAGTCGAGTGAAGATCAATTAATGAATTGATGAGATTAAATTTCTGTTTTTGAACAAAATTTTATTTTTATCTGTTTTGAACAATGGTTGGTTTGATTATGTTTATGTTTCTGAACTTAGTTGTTTTGAATTTTTCTTTCAAGATGTAGTTGAAAGTTGTTTATGTTAAATGTAGAGATAGTTCATTTTCTTACAATACTTAGGGGGAAACTGTTAGGAAATTTATTTGTAAGTATTGAAGAAAATCACAATCAACTAGATCTATGAAGAGATAACAGTCCAGAAGATCACAACAAGAAGAAGAAGATCGGATAGGACAACTGAAATGAACAACATCTACTTCAAAGAATCACAAGTTGATCAAGAGCTAAAGAAGATTTTCAGAGAAGGTCATTTCTGATGGATCTGGTGATATGTTTGATAAAATATCATCAGTTTTTGATGATTCTCATCATCAAATTTTCTAATGATTTATTCACCAGAATTTCTAATGAAGTGGTTTATCAGAAATTCTGATGAATACCCCACTTGTCTAAAAATCAGCTCTATCCTTCTACAATGACCGAAGCAACTTGACATTATTGGATATCATGATTACAAAGGCAACTTGAACGTTGGATTCAATGAATATGTCAAATTGCTACTTTTTGCAGGACTTTTAGTCTTAATTAACATCTTTGAGTTACGTTTCCTTGTGTCTTAATATTTTCTTCAAAGTATATAATTATTTGTTAAAATAATAAATATTTTAACTTAAATTATATTTATTAATTGTTGGAATATTTGTTAAAATAATAAATTTTAACTTGCCACATTTATGTATTTGTACATGTATATTTTCCCAAGGATGGATGTATTCATACTTGTATTCTTAACCTTGTGTATTTTTGCCAAGTATTGGTGGCGTATTCCGGTGTATTTATACGTACGAAAATACGTATTTTTATTGTGTTTATTAATTATTCTTATACTTAATTTTCGTATTTATTTTTCCGGAATAATATTTCTAATAAAAATTTACCAATATATATTCTTAGAATATATATTTTTAAGAAATTATTTATAGAACTTTATCTATACTTCTTCTTGACAAAAATATTTATATTTTCATATAAACCTCAAAAATAATATATTTTCAAGATTATCTTAGAAAATATTTATAAATCCATTTTTCACCCAAAACTAATATATTTGTTAGTAATTCAAGAAAAACATATATATTTTTCTTTACCAAAAAATAATATGGTTTCTTCTTGTCAAAAATATGATATAATTTTGTAATAATTGTAAAGATCATATTTTTGTTCTCTTGGTGTCCAAAATACCGTTTACCAAAATATACTCATGAATTTAATTCCGAAATATTTTTGTAAGTTATATTCCTTGTTCGGTTTCTCAAATTTTTGGGTATTAGTTATATATTTATTTCTTGGAATTTTGATAATATTTTGTATTGTAATTTTTGGTATTTTGGTGAGTTATATTATTTCAAGTCCTAAAATAATATAACTAATACACATAATATACAAGTAATCACACACATGGTGACATCTAAATATACATTTTCCTAAATACATATTTCTTCACTTTTATTATCAAAAACCAATCTCCAATATATTGAAATTTTGTAACAAAATTATGGAAAATTTTATATGAGAAGTCATGGTTAAAAATATACTTGTAAACACTTGTTTAAAATATTTTTCTAAGTGTTTAATTTTTCGAAAATTTTTGCCATAGTTTCCCCTTAAAAATGGAGGTTTCCACGCTTTCAAAGTATATCATTTTCTTTTATAAATCATCACAATCAACAACAAATCAAACAATAATTACCAAGTGCCAAAATCAAGAATTTTACACTACTTCATAAACTTGAAAATTTGTAAAAATTTTTAGTAACTTAGTAGAGTGTTTAGTGTGACAACTGGCACCAAACCGGTAATTTCCGTACACTTTAATTATTATTTAATGACTGCAATTATGCGCTTTAATGTCAACATTATCTGATTTCAGTCAATACAAGTGAATTCATGCACGTTTTATACTACAAGAATTACTTTATACATTAATGAACTGCGTTGCGTCAGAAATACTAGTAAACTCACCGATAAGACACAATATGCCAACAACTCTGCAGAAAGCAGTCAGGCAATAAAATTGGAGCCTAGGTATAGGTCCAACAACAAGAATACATTAAAACCCAAGAGTACATACAAGGGTTTATATATATACCTTACGGAAGCTAAAATACGCACTAAAAAGCACCCGAAACGCACTTTAAGTGCAGAAATTTATTAAATTCAGCTCAAATCAGCTTTTAAATACATAAATATCATGCAGAAATTTCGTTTTATTATTCAGAATATTTCCCTAAGTGTCGGGAGTTAAAAGGGTTACAAAAGAATACTTAAAAGACACTAAAAGGTGCAATTTAGCACTTTAACGAACCGGTATCTAACCGAACAACCGGACTTTACCCGGAACACAAAAATATTGTCAAATACATTGTTTTTATTTTCTGAGCTAGTTAGGGTCCCCGAACACCCTAACACACTATATAATTAATAACACACAAAAGACACTAACTATAACATTTAATCCTAACTAGATTAGTAACCATACCATTGGAAACCAACACATACCCCCCCTCACTTTGACGGTCACATGTGGGGTGGACACCCCCACATTTCTTTTGATTATTTAATTGTTGGTGTTGGGTAATTAGAAACACTTTGCATATTGGTTAAACTTGAAAGTTGGTCCATAAATAAGCACACAAGATTTCCAACTTCTCTCATCATACCACTTCAACAAACAACTCTTCTTCTCTCCTCTTCCATACTCACGGCCGCCACCACTAACCACCATACCACCACCATCAAGCTCTTGTTCAATCAATTTCCATACATACAAAGGTGTAAGAGGTTCAACAAGTAAGCTTGGTGCACTCGGAAGCTCAAGAACCGCTCTTGTTTTCTTTTATCCACCACTCTTACGCTTTGAAACTTCCCTAGCCTTAACATCAACATATACTTAACATCAACATATACTTAACATACCTTATATAACCTTTACATAACTTAGAAATAAGTTTTGAAGGCTTTGGTATGGCAAAAACAAGTTAATTCACCTATAGGGACTAAATTTAACAAACTGCGAAAGTATGCCAATTTGAACTGTAACAGACATTCTGGAACATGACCATAAGTTAAACATACCATAAATATCCTTTGCATAGCTTAGAAATAGGCTTTGAGGGGTTCGGTATGCTAAAATAAACTTTTGGGTCATTCAGGGACTAAAAGTGTCAAAAAGTGCATAAGTTTGCACTTTCGCGCATAACTTACGTTCTGAATACATCCAGACATCCAAAAATTTATGTAAGCATTATAATATTATGCCTTAGTGTTTGGCATGAGAAAAATCCATTCGTCATGCATTTTGGATCGTTTTTCGCGCTTATGCGCATTCCGTCGTAATTAACCGAACATCGCGATCGTACGACCAAACGAACCGACATCCGGCATATTTTTGAGCATGTTTCATGTCCACAATGTCTAAACATCATTTTAGGGACTTAAAGATGGCTTAACGGGCCTTAAACATGTCGGAAATGGCCTTAAACCACAACAGGGACCTAAACTGTCATTTTTGAAAGTTGTTTACTGATCAGGACACCCAGGCGGCCCGCGTAAGCCCAGGGTGATCCTTTACGCTGCCCGCGACAGCCCTTCAGATCAGCAAAGGTCGTTTTTACTGCTGCAAACAGCCTTTCCATCCTCCAAAGGGCAATGCCTCTTGCAAATCTCTGAGGTTGGGGTCACATTATGATACCACAACATTGCGACACTTGTACGGATGAGATTCGAGCACGTAAATCGATAAACGATCCTAACGGTCTTGCATATCCTATAAATACCCCCCATTCTTGTTTAAAACCCACAAATCTGATCTAAAAGCTCTAAGTTGAGGCCTTTGCTTCATACCTGAGCTCCTGGATCAAGATTAGCTTTCAGGGACCCTTCGTAAGTGTTCTTTCGTTCTTTTATCGCTTTTCGAGTCCTAAAGTCAAACTTTGTTTGACTTTCTGCATTGACCAGTTTATGGTCAATGCGAAGTTCGTTTGAACTTCATAACGTGAGCGTGATCACGATGGTTATAGTCCCTGGCGACTATGCCTACTGATTACCACGTTATCTAGGCTCAGTGAGGAGTCGTAGTTTCGGCCAACATGCGCATTCTTGCGTATTTTTTAACCAAACTACTCATAGGTATCAAAACCGTTTGTTTTGATACCAAACCTGTTTTCTAAACTTAGATAAGCATGTTTTAACATGCTTAGCTCGTCACTTTTAGTTTAGTGCTTATATAGGGGTCGTAAGGTAAGCGATCTAAACAATCGCTTATACTTTCGAACCCGACCCATTTGGTCGATCATTAGGATCCGACCAAACACATTAGGTGACCGCAGTTGTATAGGGAATAACCTTTCGAGGTTATACCTTATGGTCACGACGTTTATTTAGTTGTATGATAGGTAGTTTATATGCCTTTGGTAAATTACCAAAATGCCCTTTTTACACCAAAATTCATATTAAGCATATGTAACATAACTTTTGACATCTAAATTGATTTGGCAAAAATATTAGACATGTTAAGGCATATTTTACTTATCATAGGGCTAGTTAGGCCTTCCGAAAGCGTTTTACGCGAACGACGCGTTAAAGTAGCATAAGCTACCTAAACGGGTCGTAATGGTTCGTAAGCACTTAGGTTAGGTTTCATTCTAGTATGTAGGTTTTGTTAAACCATATACACGAGTCTCCATACTCGTATGGTTTACGAACCCTCATTTTATCCAATCCTCCGATTTAGGTCCCGTATATTAACATAGTTACCTATATTAGGTGTCGTTTGATATCCGTGATCTCTAGCATTGTTTGCTTGTTACACAAGGACTTCTAAGCAATCTCAAGTGAGTACATATACCCCTCTTTTACTGTTTTCCAAACTGTTTTGGGGTGAAACACATGTGCCTACTTGTTACTTTCGTGCTTTCCTGCTTTCGCATCATATACTTGCTATGCTCATTAGTACACTATTAGTACATGATTTCATTGCATTCTATGCTATGTATGTCCATTGTGTGCATACTTAGTACATTGTTTTACTTTACATTTCTGCTATGTATGTTGACTGATAGCATGCTAGCTCATTGATTTACACGACTTTTTCTGCTTTGTTTGTTAACTTAGCATACTTAGTACATTGTTTTCATGTAACATGTTTTACATTTGCTATGACATTTGGTTTGCACAAACGAGACTTATATACGTTCATTAACATTAGCTACGCCTCTCGGTAGTAAGTAGTGGTACCACTGGACTTGACAAATCCCATTCCTGACATCCCGGGTTTGTTTGGATGTAAGGAATGACTGAATCCGAAAACATTTCTTTTGATAACCTTGACTTAGGGTTATCCGACTGTCTCAAGGCTTGAATGTATGCGTTAACTTACCACATAAATGTATGTATCAATGTAACATGCTTTTACTTTGCAAAACATAACTTTTTGATATATTCAAAATACTCTGTTTTGTACATTTTCTACATTTAGTTATGTGACAATACTTCATTTACAAAACAAAACAATTTACAAGGTTCATGACTGAATTTTATTAAACAGTTCTTAAATCTTAAGTTACGAACCCTATTTTCACAAAACCTATGTATCTCACAGGCATTTTTATGATGACGTACCTATTTTCACATGTGTTTTCAGGAGCTTTTGCGTAGAACGATGATCATGACACTAGGGCGGACCTGTGCCTTAGAGACTTAAAATGAAGATAGAACTAGTTTAATTATGTTCTGAACTCTTTATTTCCTGTTTTGAGACTATGATACTCTATTGTTGATAAATAAAATGAAACTTTGTATGCCATGGTTGTGAAACAATTAATTCTGTTACAACACTCCCCGACGTTTCCGCCACGTCTGACTGTTCCACGTGGTCAGGGTGTGACACTGGAAGGGCGTAGTGCGATTCGGAAAACGTGGAAAGCTGAATCCTCGATACATCGGACCATTCAAGATCTTAGAAAGAATTGGTACCATACATACAAGTTGGAATTACCGGAAGAGCTTAATGAAGTACATGCTACGTTCCATGTATCCAACCTCAAGAAGAGTCCAACACAAGAAAACGTGATCATCCCTGCAGATGAAGTGCATATTGACGACACCCTCCGATTTACAGAACAACCCGTTGAGGTTACCGACTGGAAAGTCAACAAGACCAGAAGGAGTAGTGTCAAGCTTGTCAAAGTACGTTGGACCTCTAAGCACGGACCTGAGTACACGTGGGAACGTGAAGACCAGTTCAAAGAAAAGTATCCCCACCTATTCAAGAAGACTCCTGCGAGAGTTAGGTGGTGTTTGTTTTTTCAGAGATAAAACGTCTGTAGTCTGCGAACCACATCTGCAGATATCTGTAGCTGAAGAGGTGGACCAAACCTCTGCAGTCTGCAAGAAGAAGACTGTTTGTTTTATAACTTCTGCAAGCTATTAATCAACTTATTAACATAATAAAAAATTCAGAATTTCAACACCTATAATCAAGTTATTAACATAATCAAAACCCATATAATCAAATCACAATAAGTTAACATTAAAATTAAAGAAATAGAGAACCCAAATCATGAAATCAAAAAACAAAAGTTGAAGTTTAGCATCTGAATTACACCCAAAATGTAGAATCTCAATAAGTTCATGTTAAAATTAAAGAAAGGTTGTTTTGCTGTTCAAAAAAAAGAAAAATTAAAGAAAGGTTGTCATAAAAAAACACACCAACCCAAATCTAATCCAATCATCATTCCCCCAATTTCTTCTTCAAATCCATTTCATTTAATCAAATCGATTGCTCTGTTTTAGATAATGGCGGCCTATATCTCCACTTCATCAGTTTATAAACAACTCCCCTTTGTTTCCAATCAATCTTCTTATCAGAGCTTTAGCAGATTTGATTGTAGGCAGATTTCTCAACTTGTTCAATCCAACACAGGGGTGTGGGAGGAGAAGTGGTGGCGGCGGCGGTTTGGGGGAGGAGTGGTGGTGGCGGCAGCACGACGGGGCTGTGGGAGGAGAGGTGGTGGCGGCGGTGATATGGGAGGAGAGGTGGTGGCGGTGGCAGGGAAGAAGAAGGGAGGTGGAGGAGGGGTTAGGGTTCTGTGTGTTTTGTGAAGAGGTTAGAAGAGTTGAGAAGATAGTAGTCCATGTCTGCACCAAAAAGTGGTTAGGCAGAGCTTTTTGAATGATTTGTCTTCTAAAAAACAAACACGCTGCGTCTGCGCGTGATCTGCGTGGGGAAGACAAAAGAGGTTGTGAAGTACTTTTCTTAAAAAACAAACACCACCTTAGTTCAGCCTGAATTTCGGGACAAAATTCTTTTAACGGGGGGAGACTGTGACAACTGGCACCAAACCGGTAATTTCCGTACACTTTAATTGTTATTTAATGACTATAATTATGCGCTTTAATGTCAACATTTTCTGATTTCATTCAATACAAGTGAATTCATGCACGTTTTATACTACAAGAATTACTTTATACATTAATGAACTGCGTTGCGTCAGAAATACTAGTAAACTCACCAGTAAGACACAATATGCCAACAACTCTACAGAAAGCAGTCATGTAATAAAATTGGAGCCTAGGTGTAGGTCCAACAACAAGAATACATTAAAACCCAAGAGTACATACAAGGGTTTATATATATACCTTACGGAAGCTAAAATACGCACAAAAAAGCACCCGAAACGCACTTTAAGTGCAGAAATTTATTAAATTCAGCTCAAATCAGCTTTTAAATACATAAATATCATGCAGAAATTTCGTTTTATTATTCAGAATACCTCCCTAAGTGTCGGGAGTTAAAAGGGTTACAAAAGAATACTTAAAAGACACTAAAAGGTGCAATTTAGAACTTTAACGAACCGGTATCTAACCAAACAACCGGACTTTACCCGGAACACAAAAATATGTCAAATACATTGTTTTTATTTTTCTGAGCTAGTTAGGGTCCACGAACACCCTAACACACTATATAATTAATAACACACAAAAGACACTAACTATAACATTTAATCCTAACTGGATTAGTAACCTTAGCATTGGAAACCAACCCATACCCCCACCCCCCTCACTTTGACGGTCACATGTGGGGTGGACACCCCCACATTTCTTTTGATTATTTAATTGTTGGTGTTGGGTAATTAGAAACACTTTGCATATTGGTTAAACTTGAAAGTTGTCCATAAATAAACACACAAGATTTCCAACTTCTCTCGTCACACCACTTCAACAAACAACTCTTCTTCTCCCCTCTTCCATACTCACGGCCCCCACCACTAACCACCATATCACCACCATCAAGCTCTTGTTCAAGCAATTTCCATACATACAAAGGTGTAAGAGGTTCAACAAGTAAGCTTGGTGCACTCGGAAGCTCAAGAACCGCTCTTGTTTTCTTTTATCCACCACTTTTACGCTTTGAAACTTCCCTAGCCTTGTGCTAGTAGTAAGTGTTCTAAAACATCATCTTGATCTTGTATTTAGTGGTTAATAGATGATAGAATGATTAAATTATGAAAACTCTAATGAACATAAGCTAAGTCTTGAACATAAAGTGATAAATGGTGGATAAAGAGAAGATATATGGGTAAATCATGTGAATCTTGTGTAGTTATGATTATTTGATGATGTTTGTTAGTAGAAGTAGGATGGATCATCATCTAGACATACTAGTTCATGTCTAAAGTTCTACAAGTGGTTTTTCGGAAGAACCAAGTGGAAAATACTAGATTGTTAAAAACCCGGATCTTGTATGAACTAAAATTATTTTTAGTAAGTAAACAAGTGTATAAACACTTGTGTAACAAAAAATCCCACAAAGAAATATTTTTGGAAAATAAGACTAGGAGATGTGAAAATGCACTTCCTTTAAAAATAAAGTTTTTAAGAAACTAAACTTATTTTTAAAGATAACAAGACCTATTAAACATGTTAGTAATTTACTACATATTTTTGCAAACTTTCAAGTTCATAAGTTTGTGATATATGCTTGTTTCGACAAGTTTGGCAAATAAGGATTGTGTTGCTGATATTTTTGTTGATTTTAAAAGAAAATAGACACATGTTTTGAAAACATGGGAAACCTCCATTTTTAGGGGAAACTCTGTCGAAATTTCTATAAATTTTGACACTTAGAAAAATATAAGTTCTGAGGAACTTATCTCCTAAAAATGTAAACCGAGGTATTTACCAAGGTTTCCCTAATTTTTGAGTTAAGAAACGATGATTTCTTCAAGGTTAAAAATTGACATTAAGTATGTATATTTTTGAGAAAAATATATATATTATTTTGTCACCAAATTTTATGCTAAGTGTATGTAGTATGTATTATACGTGCTAGTGTATTAGGACTTGAAAATATACTAAACACCCGTAAGAAGTGAAAATACAAAACTACACATACAACATGCTTAGGCAAAATACAAGAAAATATATTTGTGAAAATATATTATTTGATAGAATAAATAACTTGGTCAAGTTATGGGCATAAAATGAAGTTTTAAACAAAATACATAATTCGGGTGCAAAGTGCAAAATACAAAATACTTATTTTAAATTTTGAGAAAATAATATAAGTAAGATGCATAGTTAAAAATATAAAATATTTTTAACACAACAACACATATACAAAAGATAGTGACTTGTTCTTGTACGATACAAGTCTAGTGACTAACGATAATAAAACACGTTTACGTCACGACGCACTATAAGCAAATCCGGTGAAGTTTACGACGCAAGGAACGCAAAGTTGTGACTTCATGCTCCCCCTTTTCTTTTAACTGTTTTCGGTTTTATAACGAAAGGGGTGAAATACATGTTACAAGTACTTCAATATTTACAAAATGGTATGTTGTGTACTAAAACGAGAAGTACTCTTGGTGAAAACTAGTGCCAAGAATTGATACGAGAAATCGTGTCACGAATACGGTACATAAGCACCATTAATCGTGTACATACTTAGACCACAGAACAAAAGGTTAGATCTAATGGGTTTCAGGGCAGCCCCAATCTTGGTGACAACTAGAACCAAGTAGTGTTTTTGTGTCTCGGTCGTGAATCGACTACAGAAAATGCCTATGGTTTGGTGACTTCCTATGTCGTGTCACATGTTAATGGCTTTGCAACCCATTAACACTTGATACATATAAAAGTACTTGATTTATACATGAATACATGATTTAAACAAAATACATACCATGTTTTTCATACAAAGTATACAAACATTCAATTAAAAAACTGCATGAATTCACACCAACATTATGTTGACGTTTTTTTTTCCAAAACTCACATGTATTTCAGGTAACTAGAAGTGGATGTGCGCACGACTTTACTCATGCTTGTGGATGTTGCTTATGTTTACCTTTAAATAAAGTTGTAAACTTTTTAAGACAATGTTTTATGCTATCTCGCGATGTAAACGCTAACTTATGTTTTTAAATTATGAAATGTTTGGTATTTGAAGTTATTTTTACGAGCATGTAGTATGTTTACCTTTCGTATGCAATGAGAACCTTTCATGAACACACCTCGTGCTTCCGCCGCAGAAAGGGGTGTGACATTTAGTAAGCTTAGTTACCCTTTAAAGTGTGGTTGTTTATTTAAAAACATCATTCTTGAAGACTTTAGATGTTTACAACTTGTAAAAGGATTTTCTAAAAATGTTTCTTCTTGAAATTTTTCTTGGTAATAATATGTTTCTACACTTGATTAACCACTAAAAATATGGTTAGTTTTTTTAAGAACCAAGTTTATGTAAATCTTGTATTTAACTTAGTTTCTTGAGAAATTATTTTTGAAATCACATTTTTACAAGACTTACATTACACTTTGATCATCATTATTCAAGAAAAACATTTAACCTTTCAAGTTCATGTTTCACATAAGGATGATCATCTTGATTTATAACATAATCATCCTCTCATCTTGCTAGATCATGTATCTAATCACAATCTAGCAAGGTTCATATGGTGTTTAACATCATTAACACAAACAATCAACAATCAAGAAGCATAATAACACTTAAACAACATGATTCATAGTGATTTTTAGTCTTATGTTAAAGATTATGTAGGATCGTTGTATGACCCGAATGAGTCGTTCAGAAGAGTTTTAGATCCGAATCAAAGGCGGAATCAGTGAAACGGACAAGATAACAGCTTGATATACTTATAATTGTCTCTTGTATTGATGTAATAGTATTACAGCACCTGGAGACAGTTCGGCAGCACTTCGTTACCGAATCAGAAAACTGTTCCAAGTAATTTCTCTTGAACACCTATATATACTATTCTAATTTCGCTTGAACCAGTCTCAAACGGAATCACTTTCATGCGGGATTTAATTCCGCACGGAATTAGCCTATCTCACTTTCATGAGAAATTACTTAAACGTCTACTTTCTTGAACTACGTGCACTGATCTGTCAATCCTATCACATGACGTGGTACAAGACGAAGTCAACAGACAGTGCACTAATAGACTCCCCTTTGGATGTTGACGAAGTCTTCAGCGTCTAGTCTTCAGCATGACACATGTTCGGTCTTGATCAGTCTTTTTATGCTTTCCAAAATGTTTAACACTGTAAGCATCCTATCAATCTTTCTTCAACTCTTCAGGCTCCCCCTTTCGTTAAGCTTCCGTGCTTTAGGGATCGACACCTTACTTTCCGGTTACAAGCTCCCCCTTGCTTCAAGCTTGTCTTCAGACTCCCCCTTAGACTCTGCTATCGGGATCGTAATCTGGAATCATATCTGCAACACTCAAACATTTATAAGCAACAATCTTTTGAAATTGTCCAGAAGTCGTAATCTGTTTTTTTTTAAACTCTTTAATCACTTCCCCTATCAACAAACTTCCAAAATTTTGCAGTTTCAGCGAAACGGATCGGAAACTGGCTCTTTACAACAGATTGTAACAATATAAGAATCCAAATCCCTCATAGTTAATTATCCAAGTCCAATTTAATGACTTGGAGATATCACAAACTGTTTTGATTTTTGATTTTTGATTTTAAAACTCAAGTTTCAAATTAATGAACTTGTTTTATTTTCAGAAACACAATCAGCGTACTTAGATTTTGAAACTCAGCACTCAGACATCAGTTATCGAAAATAAAACAGAATCAAAAATCTTTTTGTATTTTCTGAAATATAAAGCAGTAAAGAAATATTTACAAACAAATTTACAGACAAAATTTTTATTTGAGTTTGTGTCAGAGGATCATATCAGTTTTTGACAAATCACTGGTACCATTGAGCTTTAAACACAATATGTTCTTAACGATTCACTTAGATTGTCAGTATACTTGTCCACTTAAATTTTCACACAAATTTCAACTGTTTCAAGATACGAGATTAATGTTTTAAGAACTTAAACTTATTCGCATGTCCCACCACTTGAATATACTCCCGTATCCAGACTTCTATATTCAGTCTTACAGGTGAATGTACACTAATGATATCTGTATCTGGGTAAATGCGAAACCGTGAGAGCTCAGGTTGGAACTTCCGTTCGCACAGAGAGATGACGGTTCGACTTTAGGTGTGTCCCGTTTTGGGATCTTTTCTTCAACTGCCATTGATACATATCTTTCGATATATCTCAACTTTTTAGTAGCGGGCTGGCTTTAAAGATTAAAGCTTTTGCAAAGTATTATACGAGGACTAGGCTATTGCTCCCGCAAAATCAGAAGTCCTGGTATAATACCCCAGATATCACCACGCACAAAGACCTAGTATGTCAGAAATAGAAAGCTCTTCAAACAAGATTTCAGGGGTTACCTATATATCCGAGAGATGTTACCCACGAGATAAGTAAAGTATTTGATATTTAGGTTTATATCTCAAAAACAATCTACTAAGCATGTAAAAATCTACTGGCACATCATCAGTGAGACCGTTTATCACATTTAACTTTCCATTTCTCGTTTTGGGATCTTTTCTTCAACTGCCATTGATACATATCTTTCGATATTTCTCAATTTTTTAGTAGAGGGCTGGCTTTAAAGATTAAAGCTTTTGCAAAGTATTATACGAGGACTAGGCTATTGCTCCTGCAAAATAAGAAGTCCTGGTATAATACCCCAGATATCACCACGCAAAAGACCTAGTATGTCAGAAATAGAAAGCCCTTCAAACAAGATTTCAGGGGTTACCTATATATCCGAAAGATGTTCCACACGAGATAAGTAAAGTATTTGATA
Organism: Helianthus annuus; assembly: GCF_002127325.2. NCBI lineage: Eukaryota > Viridiplantae > Streptophyta > Magnoliopsida > Asterales > Asteraceae > Helianthus > Helianthus annuus. The sequence continues at coordinate 25,124,386 of NC_035433.2, forward strand.
TTTAGGTTTATATCTCGAAAACAATCTACTAAGCGTATAAAAATCTACTGGCACATCATCAGTGAGACCGTTTATCACATTTAACTTTCCATTTCTTTAGCGTACTATGATTATCTACTGATGTACTATCATTTCCTCTTTTTACACAAGAATTATTTTTCGAATTTTCTAATGTTTTTGGTGTCACACCCCCAAAATCCACACGCGGAGTATCACCGCTTGGGAGCGTGACTGACCAGGATCAAGCCACCAATCATATTGAACATGCAATTAATATCAAGATAAATAAAAGTAAACCATCCATTCAACACGAAAGGTGTTCAAACAAAACCATAGTTTCAAAATGTAGCGGAAGCATAGTAAATAATCCAGTAGTAGTTAACAGTTTTAAGTGTCATAATAGTTCAAAAGAAAAGCCACGATCCTTGTCCACAACGACCCGCTTCTCCAGTGCAAGCTCCAAGTACCTAACGATCTGCAAGGCATGTAACAGAATGATCAACAAACTAGTTGAGCGAGTTCACAGTTAATAGTTTAGTTTGGGTAATAATGCGTTCGTTCAATTAAGTCTCATATCGTATCAGTTCCATCGCGGCCTCACAGGCATGTGTGCGAAGATTAGGTTCATTAGTTCGCGACCGTAGTCTTTACCGACCAGGGTGTGTGCGAAGGCAATTGATCAGTTCGCGACCATAGTCTTTACCGACCAGGGTGTGTGCGAAGGCAGTTGAGTAGTTCGTTCGCGACCATAGTCTTTACCAACCAGGGTGTGTGCGAAGGCAGTTCGACAAGTATCATTTAAGCATGCACAAACAATCATCCAACCCATTCCCACCCTGGGAACCCATGCCTTGGCTGTGTGAACTCACCTTGATTTGCTCGGTATGCTAGGTTATGCACTCACAAGTAATTAATCACGTCCTATTGTATGCACGTATAACAAATCAGTTCATGTTCGCAATGATATGCATGCAATTTAATGTTCACATAACAGTCAGTTTGCATATCGGCACAACACGTATTGTTTCACATCAAACCATCAGCTAGTGTACACGAATACCAATGTTAACATTCATCACTAAGCATGGCATGCCAAATAAATCAAACATACATTCCAACATTCAAAATATGTTCATAATTATATATCTTTCGGTCCACCTTTATCTTTCGGTACATTAGTGATCTTTCGACAAGCAGTTATCACAGTTATCCTTCGGACCGAATGTTATGTTTCGAACCAATGCCATCTTTCGACCAACTGTCATCTTTCGGTCAACCTAATTATGTTTCGGTCAATGCTATCCTTCGGTCAACACTATCCTTCGGTCAACACTACTATGGTTCGGTCAAAGCTATCCTTCGGTCAACACTACTATGGTTCGACTAACAAGCATCTTTCGACAACAACTATGTTTCGAGTAGCAAGTATCTTTCGATACATATCAGTTACGTTTGATCACAATCAGTTACGGATATCACGCAGTCAATTACAGAAACAGAAACCCTAATCATCTACAGCCGTCATCATCATTAACAATCATCATCGATCATGCATGTCCAAACAAATCACAACAGGTACCAAAACTTAACAGTACATCTACATAACGAGTATCATACGAGCACGATTCCTCACTACAATCGATCTATAATATTGATTAATAATCCGAACAGAATACCAAAAGCCCTAATCGATAGCAGGTTTTGATCTTTGTGTTTAAACTAACCCAAACCGTGTTCCCTTGTTTCGTTTTCGTTTACCATAATCAACATCATCAATAAGCAAGGATTCAAACATGAGGTCAGGCATTATGTATATATATTAATGAATCATGTATTCGATTAACAGTTAGCAAGGATAACAATTAAATAATCATGCAATGCTTGGATACTAACCGAGGTGAATCGAAAACTAAAGCAAGCTTCGAAAGTTCCAAATTGCCGTCACTCACAGAAAGGCTCTAGGGTTGAAAGTGACTGCCGACTACATGCACTCACGTATTTAAACGTATCACAGAAATGGGCCAAGCCCATTAGAAAGGCTGGGCCGAAAGATGTCGAAGGATAGGGTCCTTGGTCGAAGGATATGTTTCGAGATCCTTCGGACCGAAAGTTGATCCTTCGAATCGAAGGATATGTTTCGAGATCCTTCGAACTGTAGGTCATGTTTCGTGGTCTAGATTAAGTGTTTTAATAATAATTCTAACATTATTTTCTACCACAGCAAGTAATCACATATAGGCAAAAATGACAATACGTTTCATTAAGACACAACTCGTACAATTTCAAGTTCACAATCCAAACAACTAAACAGTCAAAGTCAACGCGCATTTAATGCGAAAGTGAAAGTCAGAAACTCGAGTTGTCACATTATCCCCAACTTAAAAGAAATTTCGTCCCGAAATTTGGTACGCACTCACTGAGGAAGCTAGGCAAGTTACATCGCTCACTGGTTTTCCTGGGGTGTCACATCATCCCCCCGTTGATTTGGAATTTCGTCCCGAAATTCAGTAGTAGTAGCTTCAGCCTCAGAAGTGGATGCATTGGTTTCGAATAACTGGGGATACTTTTCTTTCATCTGATCTTCGCGTTCCCAGGTATACTCTGGACCACGCTGGGAGTTCCAACGAACTCGAACAAGAGGGATTCTCTTGTGTTTGAGGACCTTAACATCCCGGTCCGTGATTTCAACTGGTTCCTCGACGAACTGCAACCGCTCGTCGATAGTGAGTTCCTTAAAAGGAACTATGAGGGTCTCATCTGATAGGCATTTCTTCAGATTCGACACGTGAAATACATTGTGAACTGCACCGAGTTCAGCTGGTAGGTTTAATCTGTAGGCTACTTTGCCAATCTTCTCAATGATTTCGAATGGTCCGACGTACCGCGGATTCAGTTTGCCTCGTTTACCAAATCGAACCACACCCTTCCAGGGTGAAACTTTCAATAAAACCCGGTCCCCGACCTCAAATTCCAATGGCTTTCTACGCTTGTCCGCGTAGGCTTTCTGACGGTCGCGTGCTGCCGCCATGCGTTGCCGTATCTGTGCTATCTTTTCTGTGGCGTCCACAACAATCTCTGGACCCGTAATTTGACTATCCCCCACCTCTGCCCAACAGAGAGGTGACCGGCATTTACGTCCGTACAATGCCTCAAATGGAGCGGCTTGAATGCTGGTGTGGTAACTGTTATTGTATGAAAACTCCACTAAAGGGAGGTGTTTTTCCCAGCCGTTGCCGAAATCGATGACACACGCTCGAAGCATGTCTTCTAGAGTTTGGATAGTTCGCTCAGACTGCCCATCCGTCTGAGGATGATATGCTGTGCTCATGTCTAACCGTGAGCCGAAGGATTTGTGCATCGCTTGCCAAAGCTCTGACGTGAATCGTGCATCGCGATCCGAAATGATAGAGGTTGGCACTCCGTGCCTCGAAACAACTTCTTTCAAGTAAATGTCTGCTAAGGTAGAAAACTTATCCGTTTCTTTGATAGCCAAGAAGTGAGCAGACTTTGTGAGTCGATCAACGATCACCCAAATAGTGTCATTCCCACGCTGGGATCTAGGTAAGCCCGTAACGAAATCCATGGAAATTTCTTCCCATTTCCACTGCGGTATCTTGGGCTGCTGAAGTAGACCAGCTGGTTTCTGATATTCTACCTTGACTCTCGCACAGGTTAAGCATTTTCCAACATACGTAGCGATGTGGGCCTTCATACTAGGCCACTAGTAAGTAGTACTGATGTCGTGGTACATTTTATCCGACCCTGGATGTACCGAATAGCGAGACTTGTGAGCTTCATCCATTACAAGTTCGCGTAAACCGCCATAAAGTGGGACCCAAATACGCCCCGTTACATAGTAGGCGCCGTCTTCCTTTTGTTCCATGCGTTGCCTTGAGCCGCGTAAAGCTTCAGCTTTGACGTTTTCGGGTTTCAGTGCTTCTAACTGAGCAGATCGTATCTGTGCAGGAAGACTGGACTGAATCGTAAGCTGTAGCGCTCGCACGCGCTTAGGTAGAGTGTCTTTCCGACTGAGGGCATCAGCCACAACATTGGCTTTGCCTGGATGGTACTTGATGGCGCATTCATAGTCGTTTAGAAGTTCAACCCATCTTCGTTGACGCATATTCAAATCCTTTTGCTTAAGAATATGCTCGAGACTCCTGTGATCGGTGTAAATCGTGCACCTGGTACCGTACAGGTAGTGTCGCCATATCTTAAGCGCGAAAACAACAGCTCCCAGCTCTAGATCGTGCGTCGTGTAGTTCCGTTCATGAACCTTGAGTTGCCGAGAAGCGTAGGCTATAACTTTATCCCGCTGCATCAATACACAACCAAGCCCCTGTATCGATGCGTCACAATAAACCACGAAGTCATCCGTGCCCTCTCGCAATGAGAGAATAGGTGCGCTGCAAAGCCTATCCTTCAAGTACTGAAAAGCGGTCTCTTGCGTACTACCCCATCTGTAAACGACACCTTTCTGTGTTAACATAGTAAGTGGTTGCGCGATCTTGGAGAAGTCTTTAATAAATCGCCTGTAGTAACCCGCCAAACCCAAGAATTGGCGTATTTCAGTCGGTGTACGCGGTGCTGGCCAGTTTCTGATCGAATCAACCTTGGATGGATCGACATGAATCCCCTCCTTGTTTACCACATGGCCTAAGAAGTGGACTTCACGAAGCCAGAAGTCGCATTTTGAAAACTTTGCATACAGTTGCTCCTTTCGAAGAAGTTCTAAGATAAGACGTAAGTGCTGCTCGTGCTCCTCCTGACTCTTGGAGTAAATCAAAATGTCGTCGATGAAGACGATAACAAACTTATCAAGATACGGTTTGCACACCCTGTTCATAAGATCCATGAAGACTGCAGGCGCGTTCGTAAGCCCGAATGGCATGACAAGAAACTCGTAATGTCCGTAACGAGTTCTGAAAGCGGTTTTGGAGACGTCCTCATCCCGGACTCTCAGCTGATGATACCCTGACCTTAAATCAATCTTGGAATAGTAACACGACCCTTGCAACTGGTCGAATAGATCATCTATGCGTGGAAGAGGATAACGGTTCTTCACCGTCACCTTATTGAGTTCGCGGTAGTCGATGCACATCCTGAACGTACCGTCTTTCTTCTTCACAAATAACACTGGAGCTCCCCAAGGCGAAGAGCTTGGACGAATAAAGCCCTTTTCCAAGAGCTCTTGTAGCTGCTTCGACAGTTCTTCCAGTTCGGTTGGAGCTAAACGATACGGTGCGCGGGCTATTGGTGCTGCTCCAGGAGCTAACTCAATCTGAAACTCGACTTGACGATGAGGAGGTAAACCAGGTAAATCTTCAGGAAACACTTGAGGAAAATCACGCACAACTGGTATATCCTCCAGCTTCCTTTCCTTTGCTGATGCGTCAGTGACAAGTGCCAGAATGGCAGTATGTCCTTTTCGTAAACATTTCTGCGCCTTTAAGAAAGAGATGATGCCAACCACAGCACCACTCTTGTCACCTTGTACTTCGAGAGGTTCTTGACTGGAGCGAGGAATACGAATAACTTTTTCCTTGCATAAGATCTCCGCATGATGTTGGGATAACCAATCCATACCGATGACGACGTCGAAACTACCCAAAACTATAGGTATGAGATCAATCGAGAAAGTCTGACCCGCTAGAACAATACTACAACCCTTGACTACCTGTGTGGCTTCTACACTTTTACCATTGGCTAGTTCTACAACGTGCTTGGTGTCTAGGGGTGTTGATGTACGTTTTAATAATTTACTCATTTTCAATGACATATAGCTTGTATCAGCACCCGAATCAAATAAGACAGTAACATAAATATCGTCGAGAAGAAACTTACCCATAACCACATTGGGATCGTTCACTGCATCTCCTCGACCCAACACAAAAGCACGACCACGAGCTTCATTGCCGTTGTTGTTGTTGTTTCCCCCGTTGTTGTTGTTACCATTACCCTGATTGTTGTTATTTCCGTTGCCCTGGTTGTTGTTGTTGTTGTTGCGATTCTGGTTCAACTGAGGGCAATCGCGTTTGTAATGACCTTCAGCCCCACACTGGAAACATCCCCGATTTCCACGCTGTGGCTGCTGCTGCTGATTCTGTGGAGCTGGCGGTGGGAGTTGCTGGTTCTGGTTTACTGGTCGCGCGCTTCTACAATCTTTGGCCTCATGGCCCATCTTGTGGCATCTTTGACAGCGATCTTTCCGACACCTTCCACTGTGGTGTTTGTTGCACTTGTTGCACCACGGATGATTTCCCTGATAACCTCGTTGTCCCTGACTTCCCGATGATTGCTGACTCGGACTCTGGTAATCGTTGGTGCGACGTTGCTGAGTTTGGGACTGAACAGACACCGATCCCCTGCTGGAATCCCCATCCCATTTTCTCTTGTTGTCGCTGGGTGTAGCAGAAGTAGCAGCTGTAGTGGCAGCAGTAGCACTGATACGCTTTGGCAGTTTGTTCTGATCCACTGCCTGATCGGTGATGCGATGAGCGAGACGCTGGATTTCCTGGATGTTGTTGAGATTAGCCGAGGTAACGTGGCTCTGTATTTCTGGTGCCAAACCTTTGAGGTACAACTCAATACGCTTGTATGGAGGGTCCACCATAGTTGGACATAACACAGCCAACTCATTTGATCTCTTGGTGTAAGCTTCGATTTCCGAACCAACCATTTTCAAGTTATACAACTCGTCCTCCAACTTGTGAATGTCTTCTCTAGTGCAGTATTCCCTCTTGATCAGTTCTTTGAAATCATTCCAGGGTGTGGCGTTAGCAGCTGCCAACCCTAAGATCTGCACTTGTGCGTTCCACCAAGTGAGCGCAATCCCTTCAAGTGTGCCAGTGGCGAACTTCACCCTGCGAGCCTCAGGGCATTCACACATTTCGAAAACCGACTCGAGCTTTTCAAACCAGTGGAGGAGTCCAACTGCTCCCTCCGTGCCACTGAACGAGCTAGGACGACATTCCATGAAATTTTTGAAGGTGCACCCAGGTTGTTGCTGAGCGGGTTGACCTATTGTGTACGAATAGGGCAAAGTTAAGTACGAGAATTAATGTAGGATCTAAAGATCCTAGTGTCTATACTGCAGGATATACTACCTGCTTGGGCGGCTGCAACTGCCGCAGCAACGAGAGCCTCTAGCTGGGCTTGAGTCATGGTAATTCGTGCGGCCATTGATCTTCACATCAAAGGCAACATAAGTGAGAAAGGTTCGCGAATAGTGCGATGACAGAAGAGTGTAAGCACATAAGTATTCTCATGCAATGACAAGTTGTGAGCAAGGTAATGTAAGCATACTACGAGCAAAGTTCTGTGCAAATTCTAGCAATGTAGGCAATAAACATAAACCTTATTACCTAGGAAGTTGAGTCTTGCACGTGGAGCGAAGCGTCGTTGTGGATCGTTGAGAGCACTGTTCTGGTTATAGTCTGGTTTTAATAAAAACGTTTTTCCATATTAAAACCAAGTTCTCTATAACCAATGGCTCTGATACCAATCTGTCACACCCCCAAAATCCACACGCGGAGTATCACCGCTTGGGAGCGTGACTGACCAGGATCAAGCCACCAATCATATTGAACATGCAATTAATATCAAGATAAATAAAAGTAAACCATCCATTCAACACGAAAGGTGTTCAAACAAAACCATAGTTTCAAAATGTAGCGGAAGCATAGTAAATAATCCAGTAGTAGTTAACAGTTTTAAGTGTCATAATAGTTCAAAAGAAAAGCCACGATCCTTGTCCACAACGACCCGCTTCTCCAGTGCAAGCTCCAAGTACCTAACGATCTGCAAGGCATGTAACAGAATGATCAACAAACTAGTTGAGCGAGTTCACAGTTAATAGTTTAGTTTGGGTAATAATGCGTTCGTTCAATTAAGTCTCATATCGTATCAGTTCCATCGCGGCCTCACAGGCATGTGTGCGAAGATTAGGTTCATTAGTTCGCGACCGTAGTCTTTACCGACCAGGGTGTGTGCGAAGGCAATTGATCAGTTCGCGACCATAGTCTTTACCGACCAGGGTGTGTGCGAAGGCAGTTGAGTAGTTCGTTCGCGACCATAGTCTTTACCAACCAGGGTGTGTGCGAAGGCAGTTCGACAAGTATCATTTAAGCATGCACAAACAATCATCCAACCCATTCCCACCCTGGGAACCCATGCCTTGGCTGTGTGAACTCACCTTGATTTGCTCGGTATGCTAGGTTATGCACTCACAAGTAATTAATCACGTCCTATTGTATGCACGTATAACAAATCAGTTCATGTTCGCAATGATATGCATGCAATTTAATGTTCACATAACAGTCAGTTTGCATATCGGCACAACACGTATTGTTTCACATCAAACCATCAGCTAGTGTACACGAATACCAATGTTAACATTCATCACTAAGCATGGCATGCCAAATAAATCAAACATACATTCCAACATTCAAAATATGTTCATAATTATATATCTTTCGGTCCACCTTTATCTTTCGGTACATTAGTGATCTTTCGACAAGCAGTTATCACAGTTATCCTTCGGACCGAATGTTATGTTTCGAACCAATGCCATCTTTCGACCAACTGTCATCTTTCGGTCAACCTAATTATGTTTCGGTTAATGCTATCCTTCGGTCAACACTATCCTTCGGTCAACACTACTATGGTTCGGTCAAAGCTATCCTTCGGTCAACACTACTATGGTTCGACTAACAAGCATCTTTCGACAACAACTATGTTTCGAGTAGCAAGTATCTTTCGATACATATCAGTTACGTTTGATCACAATCAGTTACGGATATCACGCAGTCAATTACAGAAACAGAAACCCTAATCATCTACAGCCGTCATCATCATTAACAATCATCATCGATCATGCATGTCCAAACAAATCACAACAGGTACCAAAACTTAACAGTACATCTACATAACGAGTATCATACGAGCACGATTCCTCACTACAATCGATCTATAATATTGATTAATAATCCGAACAGAATACCAAAAGCCCTAATCGATAGCAGGTTTTGATCTTTGTGTTTAAACTAACCCAAACCGTGTTCCCTTGTTTCGTTTTCGTTTACCATAATCAACATCATCAATAAGCAAGGATTCAAACATGAGGTCAGGCATTATGTATATATATTAATGAATCATGTATTCGATTAACAGTTAGCAAGGATAACAATTAAATAATCATGCAATGCTTGGATACTAACCGAGGTGAATCGAAAACTAAAGCAAGCTTCGAAAGTTCCAAATTGCCGTCACTCACAGAAAGGCTCTAGGGTTGAAAGTGACTGCCGACTACATGCACTCACGTATTTAAACGTATCACAGAAATGGGCCAAGCCCATTAGAAAGGCTGGGCCGAAAGATGTCGAAGGATAGGGTCCTTGGTCGAAGGATATGTTTCGAGATCCTTCGGACCGAAAGTTGATCCTTCGAATCGAAGGATATGTTTCGAGATCCTTCGAACTGTAGGTCATGTTTCGTGGTCTAGATTAAGTGTTTTAATAATAATTCTAACATTATTTTCTACCACAGCAAGTAATCACATATAGGCAAAAATGACAATACGTTTCATTAAGACACAACTCGTACAATTTCAAGTTCACAATCCAAACAACTAAACAGTCAAAGTCAACGCGCATTTAATGCGAAAGTGAAAGTCAGAAACTCGAGTTGTCACATTTGGCTTTTTCAAATTTTCAAATGTTTTTGTATTTTCTGAAAATATTACTCCCCCTAAAATGCAAAACCATTTAAAGAAAATTTGACAAACCGAAAACGATAACTTTGTCTCGCCATCCATTTTCTGCTTAATGTGTACCGAATTACAGAAAATATAACGTACCCCCATGATTTACCACACACTGATTTTTATAGTTTGAAAACCGTTTTTCAATCTTGTGAAATTAATCATTTTTGTTCAGCCGTGAGGGTTTCGACGTATTCAATCAACATATTTTTTTAAGTTTTTTTTTATTTTATTTTTTTTTAAATTTAAAAACAAACATATTTTTGTTTTTTTTTTAATTTTTCAATTTTTAGGGTTTTAAAAATATTGTTTATTTATATACAAAAATCAAACAAACTCCCTGTTTCAACCAACACAGGGTTCACCAGCAGCCTTTTCCTCCTCTCCTTGTGCCAGGCTGCTCAATTTTCCATTCTCACAGTCTTCGATTTTCTTGAGCACCTGCACATTCAACTTACTCAATTACTTGAACAATTTTGCCCAGGTCTGTTTGACCTTAGGCATTCCAACACAGTAAACTTCATTCAATGTCGGAAATTCTTTATCATCATTCACAAAGACTTTATCAATTTTGACTTCAACTTTTTCTTCTTTTACAGAAGTCATCTGTTTCTTAACACTCCATTTTTGACCTTTTGGAGTACCTCTTTTATAAAAATGTGAATCTTTTTGAACATTTTGATTTTGAACAACATTTGATTTCCAAAACGGTTGTGGTTTTGTCATATCAACTGATGTTTTCCAGCTTTGTGTTGTTCTTAATCTAGGTGTGTGAGAATTCCAGGTCTGTCTTGAATCGAACCTGTTCGGGTTTGATTTCCAATTTTGGTTCGAAGCAAACTTGTTTCTATTATACCTCCAAGTTTGTTTTGAATCAAATTTGGTTGACCTATGTGTCATATTCTCAGATTTTTGTTTCTTAATATTATCAGACTTCTTTTTGTCAACATCAACAGGTTTCAGATTTGGACACTTTCGTGCAAGATGTCCAGTTTGATCACATTTGAAACATGTTCTCTTGGACACATCTTTGACCTATGGTTGTTGTTTTTTCTTTTGAGCAAAGAACTCTGCATTAGACTGTCGTCCAATTCGAAGTTCTTTTTCTTCTTCAAAACTTTTTCCTTGAACAAAATTCACTTTTGTTTGAAAATTTTGCGATTCATTTTTTTTCCAACGTTGTTTCTTCTTATAACCCAACCCAGCCTTCATGTTTTTCTTCTTGTAACCAGGTTTGTTATACGAAGTTTTGTGACATTTATCAGCAAATTTTGAAATTTCAGACTTTTCAATCTCAACCATCTTGAAAACTTTGTCAATCTTTTCTGAAATCACATTCTGAATCGGGAATACAACATCTAAGAATCATCTGTCTGATCCAATCATGGTATAAACCAATCCTTTTGAAGCATCATTCAAATTTTCTCGAATTTTGTGTTTTCAGATATCCATCATGAAAATTACCTTCATTTTCATCTTGTGATTTAAAATTACCTGTATCAACTGACTCTTCTTTCAACACACTTTCAATGACCTTACCTACCACCTCTGAATCACTAGAATCATCAGATTTGGAATAGGTTACGTCAATGTTATCTCGCAATTGATCTACCATGTTGAAAGCTTTTTCGACCTTTTCATCATCATAAAATAAAAACTTTTCTGGTGATGGAACTTGATGAAACTCTGAGCCAATACCTTTCTTGTTTTGCTCAGAATCTTTTCCATCCGGTTTTATGTAGAAAATACGTTCAAGCACATATGACGACGCATGGTAACTTTTTAATTTGTTGTTATCCTGTTCTAAATCAGCAATCTGACGTTTTAGCTTAGCAACATCTTCAATATATGAATTTACAACACCTTGCTTTATTTCATACATTCGTTTTAGTTCCTTTGATGTTTCAGAACAGTAATTCAATCTTGATTGAACAAATTTCAATTCACCCTTCACCTTTTCATATGACTCTTTTGTAATGTGATATGCTAGTTTTATTGAATCATATTCTTTCTTCATTTCTTGACAAACATTTTCTTTTTGAGAACACTCTTCTGTCATTTTCAAAACATTTTCTTTCAAAATCTCATTTTCTTTTTCTAATTTTGTATATTTTTCTGAAAGTATTTCATTATTTTCTTTTAAAACTTTTTCGTTTTCTAACATTTCTTTGCTTTTTTTTTTTTTTTTGAAAATTTCTTCAACTTTTGTGAATTCCAGATTTCTTGTTCTGAACTTCTCATCTTTTTCAGTACAAGCACTGCATGGTTCCATGCATTTCTGGCACTGTTCAACAGTTTTGATTAAAGTTTCAGAATCAGAATTTACCTCAGTGATTGGCACTTTGGTGTTTTCTACTGCATCTGTCTGATTAGCATCTTTCTGCTTTCCTTCAACAACAACCTCATCACCAGCATCACTAGCAACCTTCAAAATTTTATTCTTCATTTTAGTCAAACTTTCAATTTTCTTCTCATCTTCTACATCCTGCTATTTTTCAGTAACAGCTTTCTCAATCTCTTCATTCACCACAACTATTTCTTCAATCTTTTCTTTCTCATCAACCTTCAAATCTTCCTCTTTAACAACTTCGAATTTCTTCACAACCTCAAATTTAACAGCTTCAGCTTTAACCTCTTCAGCAGCTTTCTTCAGATTGTTTACCATTTCTTCAACATTTTTCTTCATTCTCTATTCATCCCTCTTCCTCAAACACGATATCATGACATATCTTATTTCCTTCTCATGCCTTTTTGCATATGTGTCATCTTTTAATACATTTCTATAGAATTCGGCAGATCAAGGAATTATGAGAAGAACATCTTCAAAAATTATGTCTTTCTTTGGAACAACAGGTTCACCTTCTCTGTTGAAACAGCACTCTCTCTTCTTATCCCATCTCTTATTGCTGACAGCACTCTCATACTCTTCTTGCTTTTCATCTATTCTGTTCAAAACAATGTTTCTTTCTCGGTATGTTTTCTCGCTCAGAATTTCTTCTCTGGTTTTCTCTTTGATTTCAGTTGTGCCTTTTTCTTCTTTGTTTTCCTCTCGAATTTCAGCAACAAGAACATGATGTTGACATTTTGATGGTTTTCTGCCATGAGCTATAACTATATTTTCCCAACGATCTTCTTCTGGAAGAATTAGACTCCAATCAAAACCTTCATCATGATGTATTACTGCACATGCTCTTGACTTCTCTCTAAGATTATTTTCAATCATCTTTGGCTCTTCTCTGCTACGGTGGTAAATCGCCTTTCGATAATAATCATCATTGAAAGGTTTCTCCGTTTCAGCAACTTCAGAATTTCTACATTCTCTTTTGAAATGACCTTTTTGCTTACATCTGAAGCAGGTCACTTTGGATTTGTCCAATCCAAGCTTTGTTGACGGACCACCTAATGATTGTTTCCCGGTAATCTCCATGTATCTCTGAGCTCTGCGAATGCAACTAGCCAAACACCAGCGAATATCAATGAGTTCCATCTCTTCTGGATCAATCTGGTCGTAGTCTTCTTTGGTTAACTCTGAGTTTCCAATTTTGCCAGCTACAAGTCCTTCATATGATTCCAGAACAGATGGAAGGAAACTCATTTGCTGCTTAGCTGCATTGATGCTCGTTGCAGGAGAATTTTTCAACTTGAGAGCAATGTTACACAATATCTCCTCTACATCTTCAGAATTAGCTTTTGAAGACGATGAATGGTAACCCGGATCGTAACTTGATGAGCTTTTCTGTGGCTCTTTTGTTCTCTCACCACTGAATGCTGTCTTTGGTGAACTATCAGCTTTCACCGAAGGTAAATTACCTTTGTAATACAGACCAACATTCTGTTATTATGAAGAGCTGCTCATCTTGTTTTGTTTCTGCAATTCAAGCTCATGAGTTTCAATCTTTTCAATTAACACATCAAGAGAAATTGTGTCATATAAAACATAATTTTTCAAAATGAATACAAACGTTTGCCACTGATCAGCTCGTGGTAACGCTTCTATGATCTTATCAATAATCTCCTCTCTTGCTTTAATAATTCCAAAACGATCAAGTTCAACTTTTAGATGACCGAATCTCTCAATCATTTGTCTCACAGTCTCTCCTTTCAAGTTATCAAACAAATCAAATTCTTTCTTTAATAAAGCAATTTTATTTTTCCTGATTTGTTTACCCCCCTCTGCCTTAACCCGTAATGCTTCCCAAAGAGATTTTGAGGATCCATTATGTTGTAACAATGCAAACATGTCATTTCTGATGGATGATTGAATTAAAGCAATCATTCTCTGTTCAGCTGCAAATTCGGATTTGTCATCTCTGGATAATTTCTTGAGTGGAATATCTTCTCCTTTATCATCTTTTGGTCTTTCATATCCAAACTCCAAACAGAACCAACTTTCATGAGCATAAGCCTTTGCCCAGTTAATGAACCGTTCTTTCCACCAAGTATAGTCTTCAATACTTTCGAGAGTTGGTGGTTTTGAATGTGTTCCATAGAAGTTATCATGTTTGATGTTCTCATTAATTGCTTTTGTTATGGTCTTTAGTATAACGGTTGACGTTTCAGATGACTCGGATGTGAATGCGTTGAAGAAAGTATTGTAGGATTCTTCAGCCATGATGTGATCTTCTTGAATTACCTAGAGACAGTCAAACAAACACAATCAGCTTAAACAATATCAAACAACTTGAAATAAACTGACACTTGGTTGACGTGAAATGATCTTGATGTGAAATGTCCAATTTCAAACGAAATCAAGTTTAGTGCGGAATCAGCTTTCAAGCGAGATTAGCCTTCAAAAGAAATTAATATCTTCACACGGAATCACTTTTAAACGAAATTAACAATTTCGTGCGAAATTACTAACTTTAAAATGAAATCACTAATTTCGTTTGAACTTCAAACGAAATTATGTATTTGGAGCGAAATTACTAATTTCGCATGAACCTCTTCGAGTGAAATTACAAACTGAAACGAAATTAGGTCTTATTTCGTGCAGAATTATGCTGATGTCATCTTTTCCGAGCTGATTTTCAAACGAAATTACTTCTTTTGTCAATTTTAGGTCGAATTTGAGTTCAATTCTTTCAAGGGTTCAATAAAACACTGTTTCGCATGATATATGTGAAATTTAATCCATTTTGACCGTTAAATCTTGTTCAATTTAGAAAAGAAGGTGTAAAAGTAAGAAAATCTGATGAAATCAAGCTGAATTTTTTAAAACTCCTCCTCCTGTGCTCTGATACCACTTGTAGGATCGTTGTATGACCCGAATGAGTCGTTCAGAAGAGTTTTAGATCCGAATCAAAGGCGGAATCAGTGAAAAGGACAAGATAACAGCTTGATATACTTATAATTGTCTCTTGTATTGATGTAATACTATTACAGCACCTGGAGACAGTTCGGCAGCACTTTGTTACCGAATCAGAAAACTGTTCCAAGTAATTTCACTTGAACACCTATATATAATATTCTAATTTCGCTTGAACCAGTCTCAAACGGAATCACTTTCATGCGGGATTTAATTCCGCAAGGAATTAGCCTATCTCACTTTCATGCGAAATTACTTAAACATCTACTTTCTTGAACTACGTGCACTGATCTATCAATCCTATTACATGACGTGATACAAGACGAAGTCAACAGACATAGTGCACTAACAGATTATATTCTTGATCATTAGTGTTCTTCCTGATTAGTGATTTATATACACTTTTAACCAACAAAACAAGATGTAAAATGAGATTATGAAGGTCTTACTACTAGCACAAGGCTAGGTATGAACACAAGATGAAGATGATGACAATCTTGGTGGTTAAAAGCTTGTGAGAGAGATCCTTCCACTTCCAGAGGCTCCTAGGTCCTTTGTTAAGCTCCTTACACCTTCCTCGTTGGGTACCAACTTCTTCTCCATTCCTCGGAGGTATTCGGCCTTAATGTTCTCTTTCTTAATAGCTTCTTTTTGTGTAGCACGAATACGCAACGTGAGTTATGTCTGAATAATCATCTCTAAAGCCCTAACCCTTATGGGCTTGATCATTTCCTTTCGACTTAAGGCGTTTGCAACCACCTTCACCTTTCCTGGATGATATTTGATTTCGCAATCATAATCGTTTAACAACTCAACCCATCGTCGCTGTCTCATATTAAGCTCTTTCTGATCGAATATATGCTGGAGGCTCTTGTGATCCGTAAAAATAGTACATTGAGTACCATACAGACAATGTCGCCAAATCTTCAAAGCGAATACCACTGCGCCTAACTCCAAATCGTGTGTGGTATAGTTCTTCTCATGGACCTTCAGTTGGCGAGAAGTGTAAGCGATAACCTTTTGGCGTTGCATTAGCACACAACCCAATCCCTGACGCGAGGCGTCACAATATACCATGAAGTCGTCGGTGCCTTTGGGTAGGGATAATATAGGTGCATCGCATAGCTTATTCTTAAGCAGCTGAAATGCTTCTTCTTGCTTGTCTCCCCATTCATACTTCTTATCCTTTTGAGTAAGGGAGGTCAACGGTTGAGCTATCTTGGAGAAATCCCCTATGAACCTGCGATAATACCCTACTAAGCCCAAAAAATATCGGATCTACGTTGGCGTCTTCGGAGTTTCCCAATTCTTGATTGCCTCGATCTTGGTGGGATCCACATGAATACCATTCTCGTTTACCACGTGACCGAGGAACTGTACTTCGCGTATCCAAAACTCGCACTTTGAAAACTTAACGTAGAGCTTCTCCTTCTTTAGCAACTCTAGGATGGCTCTGAGGTGTTGCTCATGATCTTCCTTCGTCCGCGAATAAATCAAAATATCATCGATAAATACGATCACGAATTTATCGAGATATGGCTTGCAAACCTGATTCATCAAGTCCATAAACACTGCCGGCGCATTTGTCAACCCAAACTGCATAACTAGAAACTTGTAATGTCCATAACGAGTTCTGAAGGTAGTCTTCGGTATACTTTCTTCTTGAATCCGCAGCTAGTGATAACCTGATTAAAGGTCAATCTTGGAATAGTAGCTTGATCCCTGAAGTTGGTCGAATAAATCATCAATCCTCGGTAAGGGATACCGATTCTTGATGGTTAACTTGTTCAGCTCCCGGTAGTCGATGCACATACGGAAACTACCATCCTTCTTCTTGACGAACAACACTGGAGCTCCCCAAGGCGAAAAGCTTGGCCTAATGAATCCCTTATCCAACAACTCCTGAAGCTGCGTTGATAACTCTTGCATTTCTGAAGGCGTAAGTCGATAAGGTGCCTTGGCTACAGGCGCGACGCCTAGAACCAAGTCAATGTGGAACTTGATTTGTCGTTGAGGGGGTAATCCTGGCAAGTCTTCAGGGAAGACTTCAGGATATTCCCTTACCATAGGGATATCTTCTAGCTTTGGCTCTTCGGCTTCCTTATCCACAACATGAGCCAAGAAGGCAACACATCCTTTACGTAAAAACTTCCGTGCCTTCAAACAACTAATAATCCGTAGAGGCGTATCATGTTTCTCCCTGTGTATCACAATCGTCTCTTCATTCGCTATCGGGATGCGGATAATCTTCTCATGGCATATAACCTCAGCACGATTACTCGTCAACCAATCCATCCCAACAACAACGACGAAGCTTCCTAACTCAACTGGCAGAAGATCTATTAAAACTCACGCTCTGCAAGCTCCATAACACAGCCTCTAATCACTTCGTCGGCTTCTACTAGCTTTCCATTAGCTACTTCTATCGAGTACGGGATATCTAACTTACTTGCTACAAAACCAAGTATATTCTTATACTCTATACGAAGTTATAATCGGCACCAGTATCAATAAGCATAGATGCAAAATGTTGATTAATAGGGAACGTAAAAGTAACCACGTTCGGATCCTGGCGTGCTTTCCTAGCTCCAATGTTAAAGACTCTTCCACAAGCTTGGTTATTCTTTGGGCAATCCCGCTTAAAATGCCCTACATCACTGCAACCATAACAACCTTGGCTGCGTTCATTCCCATTACCACCTTGGTTGTTGTTATTATTTCCCCCACGGTTTCCATTTCCCGCCTGATTTCCATTTCCATTCCTGTTTCCATTTCCTCCCTGATTGTTGTTTCCTCCCTGATTTCTGTTCTCATAACCATTTCCACCACGGTTACCATTACCATTACCATTTCCTCCTTGCCCACCATTTCCATGACCAGCTCCAACCCAACACGTTTCCTTAGAATGACCATTTCTTCCACAGTCATGACACTTCCTAAACCTGCACTGACCGGCATGATGAAACTGGCATACGTCACACTTTGGTAGAGTACCCATGTACCCTTTTCTTTTTCCTTTGTTCTTCAGCATTTGCAGCGCTAGCTTGTGCCTTAACTGGCGATTAGCGTCTATGCGCTTGTTGGCATGGTTGTTGTTTGCCCAAGTACCTTTCTTGAAGTTTAAGAACTTTCTCTTGTTTTCCCCAGATGACTCCACACGAGTCTCTTTCTTCTTTGCGTCGGAAATCGAACTTGCCCAACCTGACTGCTTCTTCAGTAAGTGCTATGCTCAAGTCAATTGCCTCAATAATTTTTGGTGGCTTGGAAGCAGTCACCATGCTCAGAATCTATGGTGCCAAACCCCAAATGAAACGTTCTATCTTCTTAAACTCCGGCTCTACCAAGTAAGGAACAACATGAGACAAATCATGAAATCTCTGCACATACTCAGCCACCTTTGGACCTTCCATTTTCAAATTCTAGAATTCAGTTTCCAACTTCTGGATTTTGGCTCGGGAACAATACTTCTTTCGCATCAATTCTTTCAATTCATCTCATGACAATGCATACACAGCAGCCTCACCCAAAGTCTGAACCTGAAGGTTCCACCATGATAGAGCCCCATCTAGAAACAGTCCAGAAATGTACGTGACCTGATGCTCTGGAGCACATTTACTCATCCGTAGAACAGAATCCGTCTTTTCAACCCATCTCACAAAAGCTACGGCATCCCAGTGTCGTCGAAGTTCAGAGACTTGCAGTCCAAAAACTGCTTATAGGTACAGCCTGTACACAAGCAACATCATTCACAGAAAGCATTAGCAAAGCTCACTTGGAAATGTCCAAACATATTATAATGTGTCTTAGGTGACTTAAAAATTACTGTTAGGTGGGTTATTCCCTGAGGTACCTCCGCTGTGTTCGGAGCGAAGGGCCTTGTGCTGTGCGATGGCCTGTGAGATGTGTTCTTGTAATTCAGCCTCGGTCGTGGGCAGTTGATTGTTCATTCGAGGAGGCATGCTCCTTCTAATAAGAAGATCGGATGGGTCAGGTCTTATTCGTTAAGTAAATAAGTAATTGTCTAGAGGTCGTATGTACATACATGTAAACAATCATCATATCAAACATTAATGCAACAATACAATCATAGCATAAGTTTGTAACCCAACAATGTATTTAGTGAGAACATGACGATTGAGCTTTAATTAATTACCGACCACAGTTACATTGTTCACAACATATATCACATCAAAAGGGACACAGGGTCACACTACCCTTGTCCAATAAGTCTGTCAATATACAAAAATCACATGGTCAAAAGTGGTCTTCAAAATGCTTCATAATCTCGACTGAATAGTAGTGCTCTCACGAAAAGTAATGCAATCTTCATAAAACCAAAAACCCACTATGCTAATGGTGGAGGTGGAGGAGGGAAGAAAAGCAAGCTGTGAACATGCGCAAGCTCCTCCTCGAGCTCGTATACACGCAAAGCAAATAACTGATCTGCTGCTCGACAGTAAGGAAATGAGCATCAAAACCTGGAAAAGGAGTAAGAGCTGCAGGTGGATGCGCAAAAGGGGACGGTGATGAATGTGGAGGAACAAAAGTAGACTGGCGGGGACAAGGTGGAGGATGCGGAGTCAGCTCGAGCTCCAAAACCCTGCGACTCAATACCTCAAACTGTAGCTGAAGCGATAAAAGCAACTCATCCCGTGTGTAGCCAACAAAATGGGAGGGATGATAGGGGTCTGAAATCGGCATAGAATATGGTGGGAACCATCGGAATGGCTCGTCAAGCGGTGTAGAAGTGAAGGGAACAAACGGTGCAGTCTGAGGAATCTGAGGAAATGCTGCTAAAGCAAAAGGATCGTAACGCGGGTGCTGGCCCGAAGTACCTTCCCCTGGACGGGGTGCAGGGATGTCATGAAGGAAAACAATCGGTAAATCAGTGCGGTGGACATCAGACTCTACAGGAGTGAGAGGAGCAACATCAGCGGGTGCGGGTGGAGGAATAAATGGCTCAATAACTGGAAGATCAACAGGTGCAGGAATAGTGTCAGGAATAAGAGGTGCAATATCAGGTAACCCAAATGAGCAGGAATCGGCTCAGGGTCAGCAGGTGCAATGTCAGGCTGACCAAAATGAATAGGGTCCAGATCGGGGACATACTCGGGGTCATGTGGAGGTGTAGGGTCACAAGCAGGAGAGGATGCAGCAGACATAGCAGTGTCATCGTCGGAGTCAGTAGCAAAAAGCTGCAATCCGGCCGCCTGTAAAGCTAAAGAAGTCACAGACTCAAATGAGTCCGAAACCGAGTGCAGACTGGTGTCAAAAGATATCTCAACTACAAGAATCTCAGTAGGTGGAATAGCTACAACATCCTCATCTATCTCCCCATCACCCAGGGCGTCAACTGGGGGATCGTTAATAAACAAATCGACATCGTCATCGAACAAGTCATCGAAAGGCCAGTCCTCGGGAGGGATAACCACAAGAGGAACAGGATCGAGGATCGGAGCCACGATGAAAAAAGGATCCTCGTCAGGGAAACCATCCGTAAGAGGTAAATCATCGCCAAAGTCTGATAGTGCGAACGACTGGAAGTCGTCCTCGTCCTCGGATAGCATTTCAGGATCACTCTCAGTATCTGACGTAAATATCTCTAGCTCGGGTATAACCTCGTCGTCTGATACGACAGCCATCGGGTCGTTGGTATCCGATAACCCACTCTCTGATGATGACATGATGCCTGTAACATAACAATCATAACATGTGCACATATATTAACCACTATCACTTAGTATGCAATCAAGACAGTTATTACTCAATCATCTATTCACATTGTCCCTCATGAAACTTTTTCTATCTTTCCTAGTCTACCCCATGCAGACTGGTGGTTTAGTCTGCATCGTGTTTCTTGTCTTTCCTTTTGTAAAACATTTGTTCCATGGATCTGGGCGTTTTGTGTATGCAATGAAAAATATGTTGTAAAAATATTTTCGTGAGAGCCCTAATGATTGTAGTCTAGACTCGAGAAGGAATCCTAGTTCGCTACAATCGAAGCTCCGACACCAAACTGTCACACCCTGACTTTTGCGGAAGCGTGATTATGTGTGACTTGCTTAATATCATTGCATTCAACCATAACAGACAACTATATGATAAAACCATGATGTTCATCTATAAATAAGTTTCAAAACATACAACCAACATTTGTTTTAAATCCAAATACAGAATTCAAGTTTAGAATACAACACAACCGAAGTTTTAATTTCCTTAAGGACTTAACAAAAGACATTATTAAAAGCTAGGCTTTGAACTATGTATCTTATCCAGGATAAGATACACAATCCAAACCCTTCGACATTGGATGACATCTTTTATTTGGAAGACACAACTTGGAAATCTTCAACACCCACCAAATCCATTTCAATTCCCTGAAATACATGTAGTTTGAAAACATCAACAAAAGTTGAGCGAGTTCATGTGTTTTGTATGTGTGCATGAATAAACTTTGATATCATTGTAAGTATGTATGAATTTGTAAAACCCCGGTATGAAAGCAAACAAGGAAATAGATCAATTAATGGTTTGCAAGGCCATTAATATGTGTGACATGATGCAGGAAGGCTCAATCCTAGCGGATTTTGTACCGGGCTTCCAGCTGTAAGACATAGTCACTTCATGGGCCAAATCCAGGTCCTCATGGGTGGGGCTCGCAACACCCAAATAGATCTATCACTCATGTCCCTCGGTCCTACTACGAGGATTAATGGTCTTAAGAATTGTACCCACCACTCACATGATCTAACAGTTCATTCCTTAGCTAACCATACCATGTGTAAACGTTTATAAACAATTTGTAACATGTACTTCACCCCCGAAGTAATAAAACTCAAAACAGTTAAAAGAAAAGGGGGACATGAACTCACAGTCTTGCGTCTCGAATCCGATGTAACTCAAAGCTGCTACTTGTTCACACGACTACCTATAAACGTACCATAGTTTATTAGACGGATAGGTAGTGCCTTGACTTTTAGTCTTAATTAACATCTTTAAGTTACGTTTCCTTGTGTCTTAATATTTTCTACAAAGTATATAATTATTTGTTAAAATAATAAATATTTAAACTTAAATTATATTTATTAATTGTTGGAATATTTGTTAAAATAATATACACATTTATGTATTTGTACATGTATATTTTCCCCAAGGATGGATGTATTCATACTCGTATTCTTAACCTTGTTTATTTTTGCCAAGTATCGGTGGCGTATTCTGGTGTATTTATACGTACGAGAATACGTATTTTTATTATGTTTATTAAGTATTCTTATACTTAATTTTCGTATTTATTTTTCCGGAATAATATTTCTAATAAAAATTCACCAATATATATTCTTAGAATATATATTTTTAAGAAATTATTTATAGAACTTTATCTATACTTCTTCTTGACAAAAACATTTATATTTTCATATACACCTCAAAAATAAAAAATTTTCAAGATTATCTTAGAAAATATTTATAAATCCATTTTTCACCCAAAAATAATATATTCTAAGTTCATTTAAGAAAATATACATTTTCTCCGAAAATAATATATTTGTTAGTAATTCAAGAAAACATATATATTTTTATTTACCAAAAAATAATATGGTTCTTCTTGTCAAAAATATGATACAATTTTGTAATAATTGTAAAAATCAAATTTTTTTTTCTCTTGGTGTCCAAAATACCGTTTACCAAAATATACTCATGAATTTAATTCCGGAATATTTTTGTAAGTTATATTCCTTGTTTGGTTTCTCAAATATTTGGGTATAAATTATATATTTATTTCTTGGAATTTTGGTAATATTTTGTATTGTAATTTTTGGTATTTTGGTGAGTTATATTATTTCAAGTCCTAAAATAATATAACTAATACACATAATATACAAGTAATCACACACATGGTGACATCTAAATATATATTTTCCTAAATACATATTTTATCACTTTTATTATCAAAAACCAACCTCCAATATTTTGTAATTTTTGTAACAAAATTATGGCAAATTTTATATGAGAAGTCATGGATAAAAATATACTTGTAAACACTTGTTTAAAATAGGTTTCTAAGTGTTTAATTTTTAGAAAACTTTTCCCATAGTTTCAGCTTAAAAATGGAGGTTTCCATGCTTTCAAAGCATATCATTTTCTTTTATAAATCATCAAAATCAACAACAAATCAAACAATACTTACCAAGGGCCAAAATCAAGGATTTTACACTACTTCATGAACTTGAAAATTTATAAAAATTATAGTAACTTAGTAGAGTGTTTAGTAAGCTTAGTTACCCTTTAAAGTGTGGTTGTTTATTTAAAAACATCATTCTTGAAGACTTTAGATGTTAACAACTTGTAAAATGATTTTCTAAAAATGTTTCTTCTTGAATTTTTCTTGGTAATAATATGTTTCTACACTTGATTAAGTACTAAAAATGTGGTTACTTTCTTTAAGAACCAAGTTTATGTAAATCTTGTATTTTAACTTAGTTTCTTGAGAAATTATTTTTGAAATCACATTTTTACAAGACTTACATTACACTTTGATCATCATTATTCAAGAAAAACATTTAACCTTTCAAGTTCATGTTTCACATAAGGATGATCATCTTGACTTATAACATAATCATCCTCTCATCTTGCTAGATCATGTCTTTAATCACAATCTAGCAAGGATCATGTGGTGTTTAACATCATTAACACAAACAATCAACAATCAAGAAGCATAATAACACTTAAACAACAGGATTCATTGTGATTTTTAGTCTTATGTTAAAGATTATATTCTTGATCATTAGTGTTCTTCATGATTAGTGATTTACATACACTTTTAACCAACTAAACAAGATGTAAAATGAGATTATGAAGGTCTTACTACTAGCACAAGGCTAGGAATGAACACAAGATGAAGATGATGACAATCTTGGTGGTTAAAAGCTTGTGAGAGAGGTCCTTCCACTTCCAAAGGCTCCTAGCTCCTTTGTTAAGCTCCTTACACTTTGTGATTACTTGAAAATGGAATGAAGATGGTGGAGGTGTGTGGCCTTGTTCTCGGCCGAGTTTAGGGGGAGAAGAGGGAGAGAGTTTGAGGTGAAATGTTGTTTGTGAAATGAGAAGGGTGGACTCTTGGTTAGTGTTTATAAACTGCCAACAACATGAAATCCAATGGTTCTTATGATCTAAAAGGCATGGGGCATGATCTAATAAAATAAACCAACAAAATCAAGAGTGGGCCTTCTCATGGTGACCGTAAATAGGAGGGGGGTATAGATTAGGTTGTAACTGGATAGTTAGTTTTGTTAGTTGAAATCTAATGGTTTAGTTAGGTTATAAGTTTTTATGATGTTATATAGTGTGTTATGATGTTCGGGGGACCATAACTAGCTTAGAAATGATAAAACAGTGCTTCTAGTGAAAATTTGGTGTTTCGGGTAGTGTCCGGTTGTTTGGTTGGTTACCGGTTCGTTAAGGTGCTAAACTATGCAATTTAGTGTGCTTTATGTTACCTTTTGTGACAGTTTTGATTCCCGACACTTAGGAAAGCATTCTTTACCATTTAACCATAATTCTGCATAATATTTAGTTGTTTAAAAGTTGATTTTTGCTGAATTGTGCTGAATTCAGCAGTTTATGTGAGTTTTAGGCACTTTCCGCCACTTAAACCATCACTAGGAAGGCAGTTTTATGATCCATACTTTCCTACACACTATACTAGTGTAACCCTTGGTTTCTGGCTCATTCTGTGTCTCAATACCATGTTTGTCTATGTACTGAACTCCGTCAGCATTTTTCTGATTTGTCTGATAACTGTGATATCTCTGTTTCGTGCATGATTTGAGTCAACAAAGTGTTGTATGCAATAATGATATGACATTATGCAATATGTGATGCACATGTATGTATATGACAATAATCAGAAAGCATTCATGTCAAAAATTCTAAATCAGCACAGTCATTAAGTCATGAATTACTGTTTAATAATAGTACGTATACATGAAATTTTGACAATTGTCACAACCACCGTAGCCTTTGAATTGCAACTGTAAGCTGCGGTGGCCACCGTAGCTTACGGTGGAGGCAGACGCTGAATTGTTAATTTTCTTTAAAATAAACTTTTGTGGTGACTTTTCATTATCTTTTTTCACTAGTTTCGTTTCAAAACTGATTGGAGGCGATTTTAGGGCTGGAGTGTCACACCCTAACCGCGTAAAACAGCAAACCGCATCGGAAACGTCGGGGAGTCATGTCACAGGATTATTGTTTCATAACACATGGTACTTAAAGTTTTGTATTATTAATTGAAATGTTTACATTGTCTTAGAAAAAATGGAAACAAAGCATAAAATAAATTGTCTTTCATGATTTTAAGTCACTAAGGCCCAAGTCCGCCCTAAATGTAGCATGCTCAACATTAAACATTCGCTCCTAAAACATATGTGAAAGTAGAAACGTCAACATAAAAAAGCCTGTGAGTAACATAGGTTTTGTGATGTAGATTCACGGCTTTGAATGTTAAAAAAATGTTTAACTAAAAAGTAGCCATGAACCTTTATAAAAAGGTTTTCTTTTATGAAACCAGATGAAAATCAAATGATTTAAAAGAAATGATGTATGGTTAAGTAAATAACCAAATGAAAATGCCTTGTATAAAATATAAATATGTCAAAAAGATATCATGTCTTGTATAAAAATGACATGTCTTGTTATTGTTCGAAGTGGTTTAGATAACGCTACGATATGTAATATAATAAAAGCATTTATATAGGAAGTACCATCGGCGTATCCACCATGCTTTTATCATATTACACGCACCTCATTATCTAAGTCACTTACTAAAACCAATGTTTTGTATGAATAAATGTTACGTGTAAACTATGCCTTGTGTAAACAATTGTCATGTATAAACCAAATGTCTTGTGTAACAAATGTCATGTACAAACCAAATGTCTCATGTAAACCAAGTGTCATGTATAAGCCAATGTTTTGTATGGTAAACAAAAGTCTTGGTTATACATAAAATAATGTCTTGAATAGCCAAAATGTCTTGTATAAAACAATCTCTTGGAATAAACAAATGTTTTGTTTAAATCAAAAGTTATGTCTTATGAACCATTGATTTTATTGTAAAACATATATTAGGATTGTTGGCGAATACATTCAAGCCTTGTTGACTGTCGGATAGACCCTTATAAAGACAAAGGTCTATCAGTGTTCATCGGATTATGTCGTTTCCTAGGGTTCACTTCCAAACAAACCTAGGAAGCGGGAACAGGATTGTCAATCCTATGGTACCATTACATAATACTAGTTGGCGTGATCAATGTTAATGAATGTATCATTGTATATTCAACGCACCAATATGTCTTGAACAATGTAAGCATGTCATGAAAATGTTTTGAAACCATGTACTAAGTATGCTAGGTAAACATACGAAGTAAAAATGTATTTGAAATAATATGCTAGGTATGCTAGGTAAACATACGAAGCAAAATGTCTTTGAAATAATGTGCTAGGTATGCTAGGTAAACATATGAAGCAAAATGTCTTTGAAATAATGGGCTAGGTATGCTAGGTAAAAATACGAAGCAAAATGTCTTTGAGATAATGGGCTTGGCATGCTAGGTAAACATACGAAGCAAAATGTTTTGAAATAATGGGCTAGGTATGCTAGGTAAACATACGAAGCAAAATGTATTTGAAAACCATGTACTATATGTATTAGATAATCAAACTATGTGTAATGTCATGAAAGTAAGAAAGTAACAATAGGCACGTATGCTTAACCCCAAAATATTTGAAAATGTAAAAGAGGGGAACTATGTACTCACTTGGGATTGTGTTTAGTCTTGTCCAAAAGATTCAGACAAAGCTCAAAGAAGCAAGGATTCAAGTGTGTCCTAATATCGGATAACTATGTTAGTGCGTCGGGACTTTAATCGGCGGATCGGATAGAATGAAGTCTTATAAATCAAATGAGTGTTGGAACTGTCACACCCCGACCGCGTAAAACAACGAAACTGCGGCGGAAATGTCGGGGAGTGGAGCGACAAAATTATTGTTTCACAAGCATGGATTTAAAAAGCTTCGTTTTATTGAATCATTAAACATTTACATTGTCTTAAAGTGAAAACAAACAAGTTCATATATCGACTATCATCGTTATTAAGTCACTAAGGCATTGTCCAGTCCTAAGTGAGCATGCATCCTAGTAGCAATCAACATCATTCAACACCACCTGAAACATATGTAAAAATAAAGTCAGCAAAGAAATGCATGTGAGCACATAGGTTTTATGAGAGTATCAGATTCATGGCTCGTATACATGTTGCAAAAACTCGTACAACTACATGAGTTGATATTTGAAAACCTTGTTTTGCAAAACATTTGTATAGTTAAATGATTAACCAACACAAAACAGATTGGTTATAGTTTATAAAACCTCGATGCCATGAATCATAACTCAAAACATTTGTTTATGTAAACCCAAATCGTAAATCGCTCTCATAATAAAACTCGTATGGTTTATATCATTTAGTAAACATCGTTGTGTGACATCGTATAAAATCATTCGTCCAAGTGAACTAAATAATGCCACGGAATATAATATGATAAAAGCACTTATATATAAGATGTACCAGCGGCGTATCTACCATGCTTTTATCACATTACACCCGTCTCGTTATCTAATCACATACCAAAAACCAATCGTTCGTTCAATTCGTTTATCTTGTTTAAATTGTTTAAATCATTCAATCGTTTCAATTGTTCCATCATTCTATCGTTCAAAATCGTCCAATCGTTTAAAATCATTCAATTGTTCAAATCGTTCTCGTTTTAATTGTGAAAACTAACTTTTGGTTTGCATATAACATTCAAACCTTCGCAACTCGTCCATCGTTCAACTCGTATTAACAAACCACCCAAGGGTAAGTTAACAATCATCAGGTTCAGTCGTTACCCACATAACCCCCATACATAACCATGGGTGCAGTCCGATAACGGGATTTGTCAGATCCTATGGTACCATAACCTAATACTGGTTAGCTTGATCATTGTTAATGAATGTTATTCGTTATGTAATTACATCCCAACAAGTTCATTCACATTATCGAAATCGTTATGTTTAATATAAACCACAGTGTTCATTTTTGAAATCATCGTTGAAAGCATCGAAATCATTTAACACATATGAATCACCCCAAAATAATCGAAAACAGTAAAATAGGGGAACTATGTACTCACATTGAAGTGCAAGGTATCCTTGATTAAATGAACTAACAAAGCTCTAGCGAACCAAGGAAATCAAATAGCACCTAGTAATTGGATCGCTAAGTTAATAAATCGACACCTAAATCGGGAAATCGGATAGAATGAGGTCTCGTAAACCAAATGAGTATTGTAACTCATGTCATATGGTTTAACAAAGCCTACATCCTAAATCGGAACCTATCCTAAGTGCTTATGACCCGTTACGACCCGTTAAGGTAGCTTTCGCTCCTTTAACGCGTCGTTCGCACAAAAGCGCGTTCGAGACGCCTACCTAGTCCTATGACAAGTATTATATGCCCTAACATGTTAAAATATGTTGCATAATTAGTTTAAGTGACAAAAGTTAGGTTACATATGCTTAAATTCAAATTATGCCTGAAAAGGGCATTTTGGTCAGTTTCCTAAGGCATATAAACTACCTATCATACAACTAATTAAACTAAATAACCATAAGGTATAACCTTGGAAGGTTATTCCCTATACAACTATGGTCACATAATGTGCTTGGTCGGATCCTAAAGATCGACCAAACGGGTCGGGTTTGAAAGTCTAAGCGGTTGTCAAGACCGCTTGACTTATGACCCTATACAAGCACTAGACTAAAAGTGACGAGTTAAACATGTTAAAACATGTGTAACTAAGTTAGAAACCAGGTTTGATATCAAAACAAAGTGTTTTGATACCCGAAAATAGTTTCGTCGCAAAATGCGCATAAACGACATTTTGACCGAAACTTTGACTCATCACTTCGACGAATCAACGTGGTAATCAGTAGATATGGTCACAAGGGACTATAACCATCGTGATTTCGCTCAGGTTGCAAAGTTCAAATGAACTTTGTGTTAACCAATTCATGGTCAAAGCAGAAAGTCATACACTATTTGACTTTCATGCTTGAAAAGCATAAACAAGCATGAAAGAAGCTTACAAAAGGTCCAAGCTAGGAAGATTTGAACTAAAACACTCAGGTATGAAGCCTTAGCTTCAACTAAGAGCAGATTTAGATCAAATGTGTGAGGAATGAAGTTTGAACATGGTGGGTATTTATAGAAAGTCTTGAATTCACAAGATGATTACAAGTGTTTTTGAGCAAATCAAAGCATGATCTCTACCATACACTTGTGGAACATGGTTTATAATACAATGGGAGCACAAAACAAGTCCATTGTATTCAAAATCTGGGGTTAAAGACCATCAGAACAGGCTGTAAAGGCCAGATTCAATGTTTCTCTCTGGTAGTTTGTCGCGCCCCGCGTAGGAATATGCCTGGGCCTTCGCGCCCCGCGAGCTATGTTTGACATATTGGCATTTCAGTCCCTGCAAGCCCAAAACTTAGATTTTGATGTTTTTAAGCCCCGTTAACCCCGTTTCAAGGCTCTACAATGAAGTTAAAGCATAGGGAACATGAAATATGCTTGAAAACATCTTGGATGTCAGTTTGTATGGTCGTACAGTTGCGTTATTCGGTTAATTACGACGAAAACTCGAACGGAAGCGAAAACGATCCAAATTACTCGACGAATGGTATTTTTGCATTCCAATCACTAAAATAAAATGTTTTAATGATTACAAAATTTTTTGGGTGTCCGGATATGTTCAGAACGTAAGATACGCGCGTAAATGCAAACTTATGCACTCTTTGACGCTTTTAGTCCCTATTGATCAAATAAGCGTATTTTCGCATAACGAACCCCCGAAAGCCTATTTCTAAGCTATGTAAAGGACATTTACGGTATGTTTAGCTTATGATCAAGTTCCGAAATGTTCGTTACTATATGAATCGGCATACTTTCGCAGTTTGACATAAATAGTCCTTGCGATTGAATGAACTTGTTTTCGACATACCAAACCCTCCAAAACTTATTTCTAAGTTATGTAAAGGTTATTTAAGGTATGTTAAGCCTATGTCACTATTCCGGAGTGTTTGTCGCGTTAAACTAATTACTTTTACGCATCAGTTTGCGTATCACTTTCTACAAAGCGATTTAAAGCTTGGAATCGAACTAGAATCAAATCGTAAAATCGTCAAACACAAAAACACAAATAGTAAAACCAAAACACATCATTTCATTGATAATTGATATTGTTTTACATCGTACATTGTTTACAAAGCACAGTTGTCACAGGAACTCATATGGTATAATTTAATAAACTCAACATTCTGATTTGGAAAAGATCCTAAGTGCTTTTGACCCGTTATGACTCGTTAAAGTAGTTAACGCTACTTTAACGTGTCATTTGTGTAAATATGTGATCAGACGGTCAAACATGTCCTATGATAAGTCTTAAATGCCAAAAGATGTTTGAAAATGTAGTTTTTATGTTAAAAATTTGATCACATATGCTTAAAATGAATTTATGGGCAAAAAGGGCATTTTGGTCATTTTTAAAGAACATAAGATCGACTTATCATAACACTAACCAAACGATGTGACCATAAGTTATAACCTCAGTAGGTTATTCCCTATACAACTATGGCCACAAATATGTGTTTGGTCGGATCCTAAGATCGACCAAACGGGTCGGATTCGAAAGTAAAAGCGGTGGTTAAGACCGCTCGACTTATGATCCTAAATAAGCACTAAACTAGAAGTGACGAGTTAGACATGTCAAAACACGTCTAACTAAGTTTATAAAACTGGTTTGGTATCAAAACTTGGTGTTCTGATACCCGAAAATGGTTTCATCGTAAAATGCACATTATGTGCATCTTTGACCGAAACTTTGACTCGTCACTTCGACCAGTAAACGTGGTAATCAAAAGGTGTAATCGTAAGGGATTATAACCTTTGTGATTACGATCACGTTGCAAAGTTCAATTGAACTTTGACTTTACCAATTAAGGTCAGAAATAAAAGTCAAACAGAAAGTCAAAATGTTTGACTTTTAGCTCAAAACAACTAAATAAATGAAATAGAACTGAAAGGAGCACTTACTAGTGGTCCTTAGAAGATAAGAGAACTTATTAGGAAGCTTCTTATGGTCAGGAACATCCAAATGAGAAAGATAGAAAGATTTCAAGATTTGGTGAAAGTTGCGAATGAATTCTTGCACCTATTTATACTTGTGGATGATGAATTTGATCATTACAAGTGTCATGGATCAGTGTAAGATCACTCCACATGTCCCTAAATGTGTCAAGATCAGGCTTGAGCTTGGAGAACACGGATCTTGGGCTCCAAGGCTGTTAAAACAGTTGTCTACCATACAATTCATTACTCGGCACCCCTTACGGAGCGTAAGGGGGGCCCTTTGTGGTCCGTAAGGCAGGGGGCAGGGGCAGAAGTTTCGGCAACTGGTAGTTTTGGCCCCTAGACTTGTTTCGTCGCGTTTTATCACTTTTAACACCTTTTAACCTAGTTTTAGGCTCTATAAAGGTGTTATGGCATATGTAACTTGGATTTTGCCCAAAAATGTCAAGGATGTCGGTTCGTTCGGTTGTACGGTTGCGTTTTTCGTTTAATTACGTCAAACACTATAACGAACACGAAAATGACCAAAATTTCGCAACGATTGATATTTTTGCATTCTTATCAATAAAATACAAGATTTTAATGATTTCAAAAATTTTTGGAGGTGTAAACATGGTTCGTATTCAAAAATACGAGAATCGGCAGACTTTCGCAGTTTGTCGCAAATAGTCCCTGAGCTCGAAATAAGCATGTTTTTGCCATACCGAACCCCTGAAAAGGGGTATTTAGGGTATGTTTAGCTTATGTTCTTGCTCCGGAGTGTACGTCACATTAAACTAGTTACGTTTGCGTAACAATTTATGTTCAGAAAAAGGCTTTGAGAGTTTAAAATTGAACAAGGATTGAAAATGCACAAATGTCATAAATAATTCTACAGTATTGGAATCAAACCATAATATTTGATTAAGTACAAAGTTGTTTGGAATTGTACAAAGATTAAAAAGGCACACACAGTCTCCCATACTTTAGAAAATTCCTCTTGAAATTTAATTAGAGGAAACTTGCGAAAACAGATGTGGTTACTTCGCCTTCATTTGATCCTCTCATTCCCAAGTAAACTCTAGGCCACGAGTGAACTTTGACAATCGGTATGCGTTCACGTTTGAGCTTCTTGCCTTCACGGTCCAATATTTCCACAGGTCTCTCGACGAAGTGCATCGTGTTATCAACACAAATTTCATCAAGAGGGATGTGGAGGTTTTCATCAGCCAAACACAACGTACAAATGCCCTTATCCTACATTACGTATGTGATCATCACAGCCGTCAGATCTTCATCCCACATTGAAATTGCATGTTGATTTTCTGTAATAATTTCGCATGTTGGTTTTTTAACATGCGATTTCATTAAAATTACCACATGCGAAATTGTTACAAAAACCAACATGCGATTTCATCAAAATTATCACATGCGAAATTGTTATAAAAAAAACATGCGATTTCATAAAAAATTATCACATGCGATTTCATCCTGCTATTTTATAACATGCGAATTCACCATCGCGTACATAGCGTACGTTAAGCCATTTTGTACAGTACACTTTCTATATATATATATATATAGGAAGGTTCAAATGAAAACCACTAGTTATTGTGAAAACTCGAAAACTAATTAAAAAAAGCTAAAAAAACATACAAAAAAAGTTTTTTTTTTTTTTGCAAACCAAATTTCGCAGGTTTTTTTATATAAAAAAAATTTCAAAAAAAAAAAAATTTGTGTAGTGCACATGTGTAATACTGCACATGTGTATGTGTACTACACATGTGTATTATTACACATGTGCACTACACAAATTTTTTTTTTTTGAAAAAAAGTTTTTTTTTATATATAAAAACCAGCGATTTTTATAAAAAATTGAAAAAAAAAATTTTGTGTGTTTTTTTAGGCTTTTTTTAGTTAGTTTTCGAGTTTTCACAATAAAAATGGTTTTCATCATCCCATATATATATATATATATATATATATATATATATATATATATATATATTTATATATATATATATATAAACATGTGAACGTCTACTTCAATTTATTGTATAGATTTAGAGTTGTAGTTGCTTGAAACAAACAACATTTGTAACTTAAAGAACTTGTGCAATACTACACTTACCTTGGATGTCGTATTTTATAAAATTAATACTAAAGAAAGTTTTGGTGGGAATGGGGTGTATTGTATATCTACATTTTTTTCGACAGATGAAAAGATTTTTTAGAGTTGTACTTGGTTGAAACAAACATCTGGAACTTAAAGTTATCTTGGATTCAAATGGACCCCGTGCAAAAAGTTTTAGCCCAAATAAGTAGAATGGGTAGTAATTTCCATTTTCCACCCTAGTAGTATATAAGTGATCCATTTTCCGAAAGTATACTAAAACCAATCCTACTCTTCAAGAAGAATATTATACATTAGTAATCCAATTACAAGAATATTGTAAGATCAAACCACTTGAAGATGACCAAACATCAAGTGTGAGTATAATAAGTAAAAATATCTCATAATGGAAGTGGGACACAAACACGAAAGCTACAACCATAAATAATCAGAACAAGCAATCTAGTACATTATTCTATACCACAAAAACATAGGAAATAAATTACGATCTTGTTCATATCAATTTCGCATAGTCATGGAAATCATCATTGACACATTAAAGGTATATTTGGTATGAGATAATAGAATTGACGAGGGAATGGAATGGATCATTACTATTTCATTTCTTGTTTGATTACCATATGAGAATGAAATGAACCAGTACTTTGTGTTGTTTCGTAGGCAAGATAAGACGAGGGAATAATGTCAGCGGTGAGCGGAAATGGTGGGTGGCGATGGTGATGGCGGGTGTGACGGCGATGGGGCTGGCGGCGGCGGGTGGCAAAGGTGGTGGGGGCGGTTGTAGGTGGCAGAGGTGGTGGCGGTGGAGACGGTAGTGGTGGAGGTGGTGGCGTCGGTGAGGACGACGATGGGTGGCGGTAGTGATGAGTGGCAATGGTGGCGGCGGCGGTGGATGATGGCGGTGGTTGGTGGCGACGATGGCGACCCCGACAAAGGTGGTCGGCTACGGTGGAAGTGTTGGCGGCGGCGGCGGTGATGGTTGGGCGTTACGTGGTGGTGGCGACAGTGGTAGGTCTTAGTGGTGAGTTGTGATGTAGTTAATAATGGGTGAAAGGGGAGATGGAATGGAAAAAATGAGGGTGTGGATGGAATTATTTTGAGAAAATGAAATGGCTTGTGATGTCACACCCCCAAAATCCACAAGTGAAGTATCACCGCAGGAGGTGTGACTGACCAGGATCTTAGCCACCAATCACATTGAACTTATAAAGATAAAATAAAACTTTCATTTATTTAAGTAAATGTTACAATACAAGAATTATTATCCAGCGGAAGCATATTACAATTTGTCGTGAGTTTCATAAAATAGGCGTATAATACATAAGACTCGTCTTGTGATTCCTTGTAACTTGACCCATGACCACTCCAGCATCCCAGACAGCAAGTTCAAATGATTTACACCTAAAAGGCCTGGAAGGCATGTAACAATGAGTCAACAACAAAGTTGAGCGAGTTCACAATTGGTTGTTTAGTTTTAGTGTTTGTTTTGAAAACCATAAGTTGTTTTGTAAACCACGAGTTAACCAGTATCTTTGTTTCCCAAACCATACCCATAATCAGTGGGGGCTTCCCCATGTGAACCACTAGACCGTTACCATATCGACAACTGACAAAAGTAAGTTGTGCCCTAAGTCAATGTCTATCATCATTGACTGTGTGCCCAGATCCATTAGTACACGCCCGTCCTACCGGCACGGTGCGAGGCTTGTCAACCCGAATAGCGCTATCAATTAATGACCCGCTCGCCATTGGCCCAACGATTAAGTAGATATAAAAATGAGGGACTTAATGATAGATTTTTGTCTAGTAAGTTTAAGGTTGTTGTCCTACCCAAGGAGGACGAACGTACGTATTCTACCGAAGGAGAATACGTAGGATTAATGTTGACATCCTACCCATGGAGGATGTAGGTACATATCCTACCCAAGGAGGATATGTAGGTTCCGTTTTAATTCCTTAACCCATTCCCAACCACCGGGAATCCCATACCTTAGAAAGAGTGTGAACTCACCTTGGTTTGCTTGGTTTGATAAGTTTCTTGTTCACAACTAAGCAGTCAGTCGTAGCCTAGTATGATTACCATAATCAATTAGTTTTACGTACACCCCATTTCACATAGCACACATTGTACACTACATACATTATCACATAGCTCGTCATCACATACGCATGATACCTAATCAGACCATAATCAACAACACATCACGAATCAGTTTGTTCAAATAAACACTAAACAGTACACCCCTCCTTATAAAATTGTGCGACTGACGTAATGTTCATGGGTTAGTGCTCGGCCCAAATCAGATTGTGCAATCCAACTAATTTAGTGGCCCATATTTAGTGTGCGATCAATGTATTCTATTCTAGAAACATGGATTTAGTTATAAAAATAAAATCCATGAATTACACAATTTGGGAACCCATCCTTTAATTTACGTAAACCAACATCTCCATTTAATCAAAACTCCATTTAGATCAAATAGCATAAATGTAACATCCGTCAAATAGCTACGAAATCAATGTGAGTATATTCGATCCCTGTTTAAACGTTCGAATCCTAATCTACATCCTTACTTTTAAAACTACCTTTCTATTCTTTATTCATGTGAAAACAATTTTCTTAAACAAAAACATTATCATCAAGTCTCATCAATTCTCTCTTTTGAATCTTTAGATGCCATCTTTCAAAAGTCTTCCTCTTAGATTTCGAGGACGAAGTCTCCTAAAGTAGGGGAGACTGTAACATCCGTCAAAATGGATTCCCGAAATCCGACCCGTTTTAAATGCTTTTTTTCTTTGAGTTCTATTTTCTTTTGATACATAACCCTTTCGGTCAGAATTGTCGTATAAAAACGCTCTATGCTTATACATATATATGACCCGAGCCGGTTGTGATTGGACTCTTGTAAATAAATACCAATGAAAATTTTATTTTATTTTACCTAACCCTTATTTATTAATTAGAAACAATGGTTAATTATTATTACTATTATTTTTTTAATATAAACATATATAAACCTTTTGGGTTGGTGCAAGAATTACCCTTGTATATATTAAATACAAAATTTCAATTATCAATGTAATTAAAGTTTGCCGCCTAAGAACTCCAATGGCAGCAATGAAGTTTCTTTTTCTTTTCTCATTTGATTGCCTGCTGATTCCTCGATATACTGAATGACTTTTCGTTTCCGTTTTTTTTTACCCAAGTCATGAACCTAGACTATTGTTAGGTAGCATACAAATCGATCATAGTTCCTTGCATACTTAACGAGACCTTCGTATCACCTCCTCACAAACTGAACACCTTCTGCCAATTGATAATCATGCACATTACTCAACCTTGTCTACTCTTAACGAAAGAAAGAAACCGTTCATCACCATCTCTCGCTAACTAGAAACCTTGCCGGAACTCGTGTCCTTAGTCGTCGGAGAATACGTATCGTTGCCGAAGCTCAAACCGGGAAAACCCGCCGACTCCGTTGTAACATTAAACGTGAGTTCGTCAGAGGTTTTATAGTATCAACATCTCACAACCACCTCCCTCGTTCTCTTTCTTTCTCTCAAAACGCAACAGCCATTCACCATAGTCGGAATCTCACCGGGGTTCGAAGCATCGCCGGAGAGGTCAGAAGTCACCGGAATCGGAGAAGAAGCTCATGCCGGAGATTGAAGAGTTCAGTCGGAGTGAACCGAGCTCGCTGGAATTCTACAACGAGACTGTGCTCGCTCATCATTTCGGTATACCTCGTCTTGCCTTCTCACTCTCTAGACTCACGTCGCTGAAAACCGAAGACAACGTCAAAGCTGTACGGAGACCACCGCGGAAACCTTTCATTTCATTCGGTATATTTTCTTTCCGTTTATCAGTCGTTTCATGTAACCTTACTGTTAAAACTATTAATATCGATGATGATAAGCTTTTAATTAAACTAAAATTTGGTGGGAAAAGTCTTACATAGTGAGTTTGAGTTTTGCTCTATATGAAGGAGATGACATATAAGTCTGTTTAAAAAAAAAAAAATAATAATAATAATAAAAGGATTCTAAATCCTTAAACAACTCAGTGCATATACAATATGTATAACAGTGTGTATATGAGAAGTCCCTGTCTTTTATTCCATTAATTATAATCAATATATGAAAGCATCTACTTGCAGCATAAATCGATTTAAAACTCATATTCCGAACGGGTTAGACACGTAGCCCAGTTGGTTGGGCTACGTGCACGCGAGCATAGTGACTCGAGTTCGGTCTCAAACTTTTTGTGCTTTTTATTTTATCCTTCTTTAACTTATTTTCTTTAGTTTTTTTTTTCTCTTAAATGATAAAAGGTTTTATTTTGATTTGTTTTCCTTTTCTAACCAAAACCTCTAAAATAATTACGTAAATAAAATGACAATCATAATCCTTTATAAATAAATTTATTAACAAGATAAGATATAATATATGAATTACTAAATTATAAACAAACAATATTAGGATTGTTACTTAACTAATAAATATTAATAGGACCGTTGTGTTATTTTAAATATCTAGGTTAACCCCTCACATTCGTTCTCTTGGAATTCTCCATCTTACTCGTACGTTACTTACAAGAAATCGCTACGAAATCAATGTGAGTATATTCGATCCCTTTTTCCCCTTTACACTTTGGGATGCAACATGTATACCTATTCAAAACAACTTTTATTCTTAAACAAAACATACTCTATCTATGAACGTGACATGAAACTATTGTGAATATTTGCTATGCTTGTATGCTCTATGAACGATTTGGAACGTTATATGCTCATTAACTTTGCTAGCCCACCTTAACAATTATAGCGCTATAGGATTAACGCCCCGCCCGCTATTCTAATTGGGTATTGTTAAGTTAAACATTACCACCCCGCTGAACGATTGGGATTAGGCTATTTTTATGCGTTGTATTCATGGGTTTGATCATATTGTACGCCAAAAATTGCATTGCTAGTAAATTTATTCACTTAGTAACATGTTGGATATGAGTTTTATTCTATTATGCTATGTAGTCAAACTTGTATACTCGCCTTTGCTTTTGCATTGAACTCTATTTTAATACATGTTGCAGGTTAATTATTGAGATGATACTCAAGATGAAACAAGATTTAGGGTGGACTAGATACACACCTAGATTAATCTATCTTTTGTTGTTATGTTACAATTTGAAACTATGTTGTTATTTCTATTTGAATCTTGTATGACAAATT
Organism: Helianthus annuus; assembly: GCF_002127325.2. NCBI lineage: Eukaryota > Viridiplantae > Streptophyta > Magnoliopsida > Asterales > Asteraceae > Helianthus > Helianthus annuus. The sequence goes on from NC_035433.2 coordinate 25,163,024, forward strand.
AGTTTTGAAACGAAATTTGAATTTAATTAAATATTGTCACATAGTGTTATGAAGTCTTTAGCAATCTATACACACTTCGTCTCATCCCGATGTTTCCGCCATCGGTTGGGGTGTGACAATAAAAGTTTCTAAGTCAACATAACAGTTCATCGAATATCATCATACAACACAATTTCATCATTTAACATCCTAATGCTTTCAGGTTCATAGTCATACCATTACATCACATTTGATCAGTTAAACCTAACACATAATCACACACAAGTAATACACTTATCCTATAATGTGCTCGGCCCCATCCAAAGGGCCCAATACTAAGGCGTGCGAGTGGTTTTAATGGTGCGGTCATAACATGGTTCGGCCCAACGTTAATATCGATCGGCCCAGCTACATCAGTCACACCTTATGGCAGTATTCAAACTAATTAACCCGAAGAACATCATGAAACTATCATATCGATTCAATTCCTTAAAGTCAAAAAGGTCACATAGAGTCAAAGTGTTTAAAAGAGATAAGATGCATTCCAAGCAACTGATTGTTCTCGGCCATATATACCTGAATGATTAATAATGTCTGCATGTTTGTGTAGTGATTAAATTGTCAGGATCATGTGTGATAACAACTAATATGTCGGCCATTATAGAACTGAGACCGTGACCTACTTTTTTTGTAATCACAGCCGATGATTATGACCAACATGAATTCGAAACAATTATCAGTTTTATTACTTGCCAAAGAGTACAAATGCTAACATAATATCACATCTTATCACCAATAATTAATCATCAAAGCTCATTCAATAACACATATAAACCATATCGTGCAAATATGAATAATCAGCAGAAAAGAATTACTAACCAAATATTTGGGTCGCACAAGGTGTTATCTCGAAAAGGAGAAATCTCCTGTTGCCGTACGCAATTGTGAGAGATAGGGTTTTATTTATTTGAGTTTTATGTTAATTCCTCACATAATAATATACCTAAATACCCCAAGGTTTTGGGCGGTTCATTCCTTAACCGAGATGGGCTCAGATTATAGCTCACTTAGGCCAAAACAAAGTAAAGTACCATTGGGTACCATTGGGCAGAGACAAGGTAAGGCACCATATTCACAAATAGGTGTGCATGGGCCGAGATTTTATAACAGTGGTGATGGCCCAATCTTCATAACATCGACACAAAGGATGGCCCACTAACCCACTCGAGTTTAACCCGACACATTTACGTTTAGCAAATAACCGAAACAAGCACGTGAAAGAGAAGTAACAGGGAATCAGGTTTACAAAACTAACCTTGGAAGTTCAAGTTGTCACATTATCCCAACTTGAAAGAAATTTTGTCCCGAAATTTAGTTCGTAGCTACTGAGGAACTAGTTAGGTTGCGTAGTTGTCCTGGTGTTCCTGGGGCGTCACATCATCCCCCCGTTGGTTTGGAATTTCGTCACGAAATTCCGCAGTCGCTTCAGCCCCAGTAGTGGTTTCATTGTTCTCGAACAACTGGGGATATTTGTGTTTCATTTGGTCTTCTCGTTCCCAGGTAAACTCCGGGCCACGACGGGAATTCCAACGAACTCGAATAATAGGTATCGTGGTGCGTTTGAGAATCTTGACCTCCCGGTCCAAGATTTCCACTGGTTCTTCGACAAATTGCAACTTGATCGTCGATGGTGAGCTCCTTGAAAGGAACTATGAGGGTTTCATCTGACAGACGCCTCTTCAGATTCGACCCATGTAATACGTTGTGAACTCCACTGAGTTCTTTAGGTAGATTCAATCTGTTGGCCACCTTTCCAATTCTCTCCATGATTTTGAAAGGTTTAACATATCGCGGTTTGAGTTTTTTCTTGTTTACCAAAACGAACTACACCTTTCCAAGATGAGACGTTAAGTAGTACTCGATTCCCAACCTGGAACTCGAGTAGTTTCCGGCGCTTATCAGCATAGCTTTTCTGACGGTCACGAGCTACCACCATTCGTTTTCGTATCTGAGCAATCTTTTCTGATGTGTCTACGACGAGTTCTGGGCCAGTGATTTGGCTGTTTCCAAGTTCTGCCCAACAAAGAGGTGATTGGCACTTCCGTCCATACAATGCCTCGAACGGAGCAGCCTGGATGCTGGTGTGGTAACTGTCGTTACACGAAAACTCCACTAAAGGTAGATACCGCTCCCAGCCATTACCAAGTCGATTACGCCTGCTCGAAGTATGTCCTTAAGAGTTTGGATGGTGCATTCAGTCTGCCCATCCGTCTGTGGATGATATGCTGTGCTCATGTCTAGACGTCAGCCAAAGGATTTGTGCATCGTTTGCCACAAATCGGATGCAAATCGTGGGTCGCGATCAGAGGTAATGGAGGTTGGCACCCCATGCCTAGCAACCACGTCTTTCAGGTAGATGACTGCAGGTGTAGAAAACTTATATGTTTCCTTGTTGGCTAGAAGGTGTGCTAGTTACTTGAGACAATCAACGATCATCCAGGTGATATAGTTTCCGTTTCGAGCTATAAGTAGACAGAATCCATGGTAGTCTGTTCTCATTTCCATATGGGTGTTTCTGGTTGTTGATGCTGTAGGATCGTTTTCGGCCCTGAATGAGTCGATTAGAAGATTTCTTATCCAAAACAAGAGGCGGAAACTAATGTTTTGGTGCAATCTCAGCAGTATTCACTTTTAACTGTTGTTTTATTGAACACTGAATCGATTACAAGCTCTGACAACACTTCGGCAGCACTTCGTGGTAACCGCAGTGACTATGACCTAGAACTATATCTGATTTCGCTCCAACTGCCACTATATATAGACTTTCTGATTTCGCTCCAACATGTACGAGCGAAATCAGAACTACAATATTTCGGGCGAAATCAGGATCATAGGGGTTTCGTGCGGAATCAGAATGATGAGGTTTCGCTCCAAATGACAAGATGTCATTTGGAGCGGAATCACTTCCAAAAACTAATATCTTGGATTCTGTGTGCCGTTCTAGCCTAATCTACACAAGACTCGATACAAGACGTAGGCGACAGACGGATACACCAACAAACTCCCTCTCGGATGTTGACGGAGTCTTCAGTGTCGAGTCTTCGGTTGTCAACCTTCAGTCTTTATCAGTCTTTATCTCCAACAAACTCCTCTCTCTCGAATGTTGAATCTTTAAACTTTATCAGCACTACTTCCTCAACTTTGCCTTCAGACTCCCCCTCTCAATTTGCTGGGATCGTAGTCTGGAATTCACGCATTCATGACTCATTCTAAGATCATGACCTGTCTCTTTTCCAGCTCAGGTTATCTGCACAATCTCTACCCAACACATAAGTTTCAAAATGATTAAATCTTTAAAAATTTAGAAACTATTTCAGACAATATACAAAATGATTTGTGCTTTGAAAACCATTTGTAAACATAACATTTTCATACATTTTCTCCCAAACCTGTTCTTCATGTTTAGCACTTGAGATTTTGAAAATCAGCTTTTCAACACCAGTTGTCGAAAATCTTTTTGGATTTTACAAAATTTATGCTAAAACACACTAAAATCTTTTTGGATTTTTGAATAAAAGAAAATACAGTAAAGAAACTTTTTACAGACAATATTTTTGCGAGTTCGTGCAAGAGGATCATATCAGTTTTTGAGACATATCACTAACACCGTTAAGCTAGATTTCATTTTAAGTTTTAAACAATTCACCTAGATTGTCAGTATGTTTGTCCACTTTAAATTTTCGCACAAATTTCAACTGTTTCGAGATACGCTATTAGTGTCTTAATTACTTAAACTTATTCATGTGTCCCACCACTTGAATATACTCCCGTATCCAGATCCCAATATTCAGTCTTACAGGTGAGTATACCACAGAGGATATCTGTAAAGGGGTTAAATTGCGAGGGCTGTGAGAGCTCAGGTCGATACTTCCGTATACGCAGAGAGATGACGGCTTCGACTTTTGGTGTGTCCCCTTTAGAGGATCTTTTCTTCAACAACAATGATTATCAATTTTATTGTTTAATCATTTTTGCTGAGGGCAGTGCTATGTTTCAAGCATTTGCAGAAAGTATTATCCGGGGACTAGGTCAGTACTTCCATACAGCAGAAGTCCCGGGATAATACCCCAGATATCACTGAGCATAAAGACCTAGTATCTCAGAATAAGGGACCTTTCAAACAAGATTTCAGGGGTTACCTATATATCCAAGAAATTGTTACCCACAGAATAAGTAAGTTCGAATTTTTAGGTTTATATCTCGTCACAGTCTACTAAATGTGTAAAAACCTACTGACACATTCACAGTGAGATTGTTTATCACATTTTGACTTTACATTTCTTTTGCGTGTTGTGATAGTCCACTGATGTACTATCATTTCCTCTTTTATGCAACAAAAACTCATTATTCATTTTATCATGTTTTTTGGCTTTTTCAGATTTTCTAATGTTTTTGGATTTTTTGAAAAAATTTCTTACTCCCCCTAAAATTCAAAAACATTTAAAGAAAATTGAAAAGAAACTATAGAGAACATGACAACTGATATGAATCGCCTCAATTCTCCACCCGCTTGGCATAAACAATCAGAACTCCCCCTCACAACAAACTATTTTCCCATTAAGATTTTAAAACACTTAAGTTTGTTTTTATCAGAATGGTTTTTCCGGAAAATAAGTTCGTTTATCAACCATTTGTATGTTTGGGGTCATTTCATCACATTGTTTATCAATCTTTTGAATGATAGTTAAATCAAGTTCAACTTAATGACCTTGTTTAACCACTTGTAGAATCGATGATTGGACCATTTGAAGGATCAAAAACCAAACATTTTCAAACCTGTTTTTCAACCAATTACCCTCTTGTCGGTTGAATACTCAAGGTGCCGATTCCTACTCTACACTTACCAACCTGGGAGTTCTGGCAATTCACACTTCTCAAAACAAAATTTTAACAAATATTTTCAAGAATGATGCCGATTCATGCTCCACGATTACCAACTTGGGAGCTCCGGCAATTCACACTTCTCAAAACAAAATTTTAACAAATATTTTCAAGAATGATGCCGATTCATGCTCCACGATTACCAACTTGGGAGCTCCGGCAAGTCAGGTTTCTATTCTTTGAAGAATATATCCACCCAAACCTGACCAGCCTTGGGTGTAACAATCTCTTCTTCATCATTTCTTTCAACGGACTTGTGAACACTTCTTTTAGAAGCATAAAATTCTTTGACACTTTTGACTTTTCCATTAACCATTTGTCCAAAAATGTGTTTCACATTTCCGTTGAAAGTCTTTTCAACATCAAATTTGTTCTTGTCAGAATAAAATTGATTTGAAATTTCCACTTTTCCAACTTTCTTCACAAAATTTTCAGCACGCAAAGGTGGAACATTTTCATCATTCACAGTTGGAACTGATCTTTCAACCTTTCTTTCACCACGTGGCTCCTCTGATTTTGTGGAATCAGATTCATCACCAGAATTGTTACCTGAACCTTTAACAACCCATTTTTGATTATTTAAATTTTCTTTTCTTTTTAAAACATTCTTCGAACATTCACCCACCTCAAAGGTTGAATTTTCAAAGCCTGTAAATTTTTGGGTTGAAAGTTCGGTTTTCTCAACAACTTTCTCTTTTTGTTTACAAGAGACTTCCTGTTTTGGTTTGAATGTTTTAGGACAGTTTCTAGCAATGTGACCAGCAGATTTGCATTGAAAACAGGTTCTCGTTTCTGTCTTTTTCTGAACAACATTCTTCTTCAGCTCTTCTTGCTTCTTGGCAAGGAATTCTTGATTCGTCTACTTCCTGAAAACTTGTTCTTTCTCAGCCTCTGTCTTTTTTCTTGAAACAAACACATATTTTGGTTTATAAGCTTTTTCATTTTTATAATTTTTCGGTTGATTAAATCCAAGACCTTTCTTTTTGAAATTACGATTATGGTTTGGTTTCTTTTGGAAACTATAACCATAATTGTAACCCATTTTCTTGTTAATTCTTTATTGTTCTCTTGAAGTGTATTGTTTAGGTTTTCCGGAAAGATTTAAATCTTTTATTTCAGAAATATTAATTTCTATGATTTTGAAAACCTTTTTAATCATATCAAATCTAACACTTCTTATTGGAAAAATTTCATCAGAATATAATTTGTCAGAATCTTTCAAAGTATAAGCAACTTTGACCGGTTCGTCATTTAAATTAGATTTTGATAGCAAAAATTTCGTATCGTAAACCCGTTTGTCCTTTTTGATTGTTGGCTTTGACGCATCGGACTCAGACTTTGACTCGGGTTTGGACTTCATGTTTGACTCCTCACATTCATCTTTATCTAACACCTGATCGACCACACTTTTTATCAACTTTGACTCATGATCAGTGTCGGATGACGTGTACGTGACATCAATATTTTCTGGCAAGTTATCTGATGGCCCAAACTCCCATTGTAAGTTAATTGCCTTTTTGACTCTTTCGGAATTTGGATTTCGAGGCGAATATCCATTTTCGACCAGGGGCGGACATCTATTGTAGACCACACTTGGTTTCTTACCAGAAATTTCCACTTCATTTTCGTCTTTTGTCACAGATTTCTTTTCTTCCGAAGTCTTTACTTCTTTAAAAGTTTTCAAACTCTCCACAATCGGATAAATCCTGTCAACAAAAAAAGTAGAACATGAGTAACTATCCAAAAGATTTTTAACTCTCTCAGTTTCTATTCTTTGTGTTGCCAGTTTCAACTCTAGATCAGCACATTTCTTTGTGTAAAAATTGACATCATCAAGCTGTCTTATGTAAGCTCCTTTGAGTGTATTCATTGCAACAACTTGTTCACAATTCGACTCAGTGTACTTGTTGATCTCTCTGTTCATTGTATCATATGATTCTTTCAATCTGTTAATGTTGTGCAACAGTTCATTGTTTTGCTTGATCAAAGAATCACAGTTCAGACACTTTTCAGGAACTTTGATTGCTTCAGTATCAACTTTGATCTCAAACTCTGGAATGTCTTTGATTGTTCTGTTTGATTGGAAAAATTCATTTCTTCTTTTTCTCTCGGCTTCCGCTTCAGTTTTTAGCCTTTCTTCTTCTTCTTCCTCTTCTTCAATCTTTCTCCGCTTTTCTTCTGCAGCTTCCCTGACTTTTCTGCATTTTTCAGCCCATTTCTGATCGTAAGCATTAGCAATAAAAGCTTTAACATTTGACGCCTCTTTTGACATTTCTTTGGCCATGAACTCTTGGTCTGGGTAGAAATTGTCCCAACTAAAACCTTCAGCCAACTTTTCATCATCTTGATCTGCCAAACACACTTTGCTCTTTGTTGGAAGATATCTATCCCAGCTGAAACCTCCATCCTTGCCCTGATTGACTAGACACGCTCTTTTTAAATCTTCAATCACCCTTCCATGTGCAGTTTGTGCCTGATGTGGTGCTTGTTGTTGTTGTTGATACGGCTGTGGTGTGACTTGATTATAAATCGCCTTTTTGTGGTAGTCGTTGTTTCCGAAAGGGTTTTGAGCTCCACTCGCTTCTCGATTTGTGCACTCCCTCTTGAAATGCCCCTTTTCCCTGCAACGAAAACAAGTAACTTTAGACTTATCAAAACCTAAAGTTGACACATGAGCCTCGCGAAACATCTCTGCCTGTAATTTGTTTGAACTTTTTAGCCCGTCTCAACACACTAGCCATGCACCATTTAATGTCCATTAATTCCATTGCTTCAGCATCGATTTGATCGTAATCCTCTTTCGTGAGCATATGATTACCGATCCTTCCTGCAACTAATCTTCCGTAGGATTCAAGCACGGTCACTAACAAATACATGTGGCTTTTAGCAACTTCCTCAGTATAATTCTGATCATTTTCCAGCTTTAAGGCAATGTTGCATTGAAGAACTTTGCACTCTTTGTTGTAGTGAACTGTGGATCATATGTAGGAAATGAAGAGAATCCTGTTGTGCTGCTTGATCCATGAGATGGTTTTTCAGAAGAACCTTTTTGTATTGTAAGCCGTTTCAATCTTTGGAGAAAGATTTGTCTTTTCACTAACATCACTCTTGAAATACAGACTGATGTCTTGTTCTACATCGTAGTTCTTCATCCTGGCAATCTTTCGCTGCTCCATCTCTTGAGCTTCCAGGTGTTTGATAAACTCTCCCAGTGTTGGCTTTTTATATTCTTTTCTGTTGTTTCTCAGCATCATCAGAAAAGTTCCCCAGATTTCATGTGGTAGTGCATCTGCAAGTTTTTCAATCAATTCATCAGTATCCTTTTTAATACCAAGTTTTGACATATTTCTCACCAAGTTACAATATCTTTCAATAATTTGCTTGGTGTTTTCAGATTTCAAACCCCGAAAAAGATCAAATTCTTTCTTCATGAGAGATATTTTGTTTTTAAGCATATCATCGCTTCCTACAAATTTTGCTTCCAATCCAGTCTAGATCGAATAAGAAGTTCCATCATGTTGAAGCAAAATCAAAATGTCCTCCTTGATTGCTTGCTGAAGCAGACTCACCATTAATTTTTCATCTCTATACTTCTTTTTCTCCTCAGCACTCATTTCTCTAATCGTTTGCTGAATACCATTCTTTGTGGGTCTAACATGTTGTTCTTCTGTATGTTCCCACGCATCCAAGTGATAAGCTTCAACCCAATTTCCAAACCGTTCGGACCATGCATTGTAATCATCAATGTCCATAAGCTTAGGCGGTTTTTGAGTTGGTTCAGGTTTCATTTTCAAGCAACGCATTCTGAGTGATTGTAATTGGACTAGCAAAAGCATTGTAAAATTCGTTGTCCATTGTTCAATTGTCCAAAAGTTCACGAATTCCAAGTTTCAGGCGAAATCAGGTTTGGAGCGGAATCCCAGGTGCCGTTCGAGCGGAATCTCAATATAACTTGGAGAGGAATCACACTTTAGCTTGGAGCGAAATCACGAAGTTTGTTTTTCGAGCGGAATTAGATCTGATGATCAACTGGAGCGGATTCAACTTTAAACTTTGGAGCGGAATCCCAATTTCAAGGGGAATCACGTTGAACCTTGGAGCGGAATCAGGATTAGAAGCGAAATCAGAGAGAAACTTTGGAGCGGAATCAAGTGTATACTGTGATTTCGAGCGAAATCAAGTCCACATAGCTGCTGACATTATCATTTAACCGAACATTTTCATGTGAAACCCCACAAATTTTAAGTTTTACTTCGATTTTAATTCTAAAAATTTCAAAGGTTTATCAAAACATGATTACGCGTGTTGTGTGTGAAATTGATCCGTTTTTACCGTGAAAAAATTTGATTTTTTAAGAAGAAGGTGTAGAAAAACAGAAAACACAGCTGAAATGGCAAGAACTCTTCCTCCTGAGCTCTGATACCACTTGTAGGATCGTTTTCGGCCCTGAATGAGTCGATCAGAAGATTTCTTATTCAAAACAAGAGGCGGAAACTAATGTTTTGGTGCAATCTCAGCCGTATTCACTTTTAACTGTTGTTTTATTGATCACTGAATCGATTACAAGCTCTGACAACACTTCGGCAGCACTTCGTGGCAACCGGAATGACTATGACCTAGAACTATATCTGATTTCGCTCCAACTGCCACTATATATAGACTTTCTGATTTCGCTCCAACATGTACGAGCGAAATCAGAACTACAATATTTCGGGCGAAATCAGGATCATAGGGGTTTCGGGCGGAATCAGAATGATGAGGTTTCGCTCCAAATGATAAGATATCATTTGGAGCGGAATCACTTCCAAAAACTAATATCTTGGATTCCGTGTCCCGTTCTCGCCTAATCTACACAAGACTTGATACAAGACGTAGGCGACAGACGGATGCACCAACAGATGCTTCACCTTGACTTTCCCACAAGTCAAGCATCATTCACCTACATAGCTAGGCGGGCCTTCATGCCCGATCACTAGTGCAGGATTTATAGATCTGAATATCTCTCATCAAAACCTAGACGACTAGATTATCGAGGCCGGTGTGCTTTGCTCAACACGAGTCCCCTACAGTAGTCGTGTAGTGAGACGCTCATTTGTTCCATGAGGTAGCGAACATCATCCGTCCTGTCAAAGGTTGCTTCTCCATGCCCCGCATGGGTTCAACTTAAGAATCCTCTTCCTTCAGTCCTCTTGTTTGAATAGAGCAAGCCTACTCAGGTAGATCATTCTAAAGTTCCCTCCAGCGATGCCATTAACTGATTTAGTTCTGTCGAAGTCAAAGTACATGGGAGGCCCTTGTGATCGGTCTAAATAGTGCATTCGGTACCGTCCAAGTAATGCCTCCATCTAAAATCCCATCATTTTCACTGCTAGATGTGGGTCGTGCAGTTCCTCCTTGTAACTCCATCACGTAATTCATCACTCTCTCATGTTGCGTATGTGTGTAACCGGGACTCTGATTCGAGCCATCGTGGTATACCACTAAATCACCCGCACCCTCGGGTAAAGACGATACTCGGTGCATTGCAGAGTTGGAACTCGAAAGCTGAAAAGACGTCTCCCTGTTTCGCCTTTCACGAACACAGTACCCTACTGTGCTAAAGAGATTTAAGCTGTGTGACCTTCGAAAATCCTGTGGGTAAGCTGCGATAGTATTTAGTGAAACCGAGGAATTGCTGCATCCCCGAAGGAATCTTTGGTGTCGATCAGTTTCTAACAAAATGCAGGACTTCGCACGATGGCTCCTCTCATAGAAGCACTGAAATAGAATACATATGCCACCCATGGTGTTCCTTTCTCCTGGTCATGATTCAGAACGTCATCAATAAATACAGTCGATTCATGTGATCCCTGAAGCTGCTCTGGTGTTGGTCGATTCAATGATCATGGTGTACAAAGTTGAAATGGCTGTATTGCGTTTGACATGTTGTTGTATGAACATACTCCCCCTTGAACTTCCATCTGGTGATAGCTCACTCGTTAGTCAATCCTCGAATGGGGCTTGATCTTAGCAGCTGGTCAACAAGTTGCCAATACATGGTCGAGGCAAGTCGTTCTTAACTGCCACCTTACTAAGTTCTCGATAATCAGTACTCATACGAAAATTCATGGATCTAACTGGGCTCCCCAAAGCGAAAAGCTAAGTTCAACCAAAACTCATGTTCAATAATCCCTGTGGTTGATTAACACAGTTCTTACAATCCTCCTGGTGCAGGACGGTAAAAGTACGAGTAATCAGGGCTGTCTCTAACCTGATACTGATTTGATACTCCTCCGGACGATGTGAGGGTACACCTGATAGTTCTTCTGGTAGCACATAGGTAGAAATCACGAACAAAGGCTGGATCCTCGATCCTCTTTTCCTCAACCTTAACACCAATAATAAGTGCTAACATGGCGGGATAATCCTTCCGTGGACACTTCCAAGCTTTCATTGCAGAGTTGACGCTAAACTTTGCACCATTCCGATACTTTGAAACGGATGACGATTCTCCACTAGGGAGAGGGATACGCGATGTCACACCCGCTCATAGCGGAAGCGCAAGGTGTGGTCTGATCGGTTCTCATTGCATAACAATATAAGTGAACATACTAAATGAATAAAAACAAGCTCCAATGCCATTGTCATAATCGTTTCAAAAGAACGCAACATAAGTTAAATGTATTGGTTACAAACCATCAAATGAAAATAAGTTGTCATTGTTTTATCCATCAAAATGTAAGTCTAAAAATGTCAAGGCTTTGACCACTATATCACCGCAAAGAGGCGGTATATAACGGGCAAGCCCTTCAAATGGTGGCATGGAGTCTTGATACTTGCTTTCCTTGACTAAAATTTCCACATGGTCCACTAATTTCCTGAAATACATGTTAAGTTTGAAAACATCAACAAAAGTTGGCGAGTCCATGCAGTTTAGTTGTATGAGATGTATCTGTAAAATGTGAGTTGTATAAAATGATCTAAGGTGCTTAGATGTATGACCCTAATCGCACATGATCTAAGGTGTTTCATTCCATGACTTAACATACAATTGAACATGTATTTTCCCCGATAGTTGTAAAGTTGTAAAGCATTTAAAATGAATAGGGGACATGAACTCATAGAATTGCGTCCGTGAATTGTAAGTAACTTTGATCTGACGTACGGTCGTCCTGGATAGTGTCACGACCTACAAACATTCTATATTTGTTAGACACTTAGGTCTTTGTAAATAACTTGAGTACAAGTCTTGTGTCTTAAATATGTGTAAGACTTGTATGTCTTTATTGTTCGTTGAACTGTGTATTAGATGAATGAATTGTTAAACTGTTATATATATATTTTACCAAGTATATATATATATATATACCTATATATATATATATATATGTAATCTTGTATCTTGTGAGTTGTATCATCGGGTCTTGTCTTCTTGATTTCGTGTCTTTGTAAGTAAATTGTATAATTGTAATTTTTATCAATTATATGTCATTGGGCTTAGCCCAAGAATTCATGTTATTGGGCCCAAATAGTGTTGGGCCCAAATAGTGTTGGGCCTAAATAGTGTTGGGCCTCAATAGTGTTGGGCCTCAATAGTGTTGGGCCTCAATAGTGTTGGGCCTAAATAGTGTTGGGCCTAAATAGTGTTGGGCCTCAGTAGTGTTGGGCCTCAATAATGTTGGGCCTAAATAGTGTTGGGCCCAAATGTTATTGGGCTTAATGTTATTGGGCCCTGGCCCATATGTTGGGTTTTGGGCTTAGCCCATGAGTCTTGATATTGGGCTTAGCCCATGTATTTATGTTAATCCCAATTAGGATGATAAGCCCATTTGTAAAATAGTCCATTTGTATCATAAATAAGCCCATTTATATAAAACAGGTCCATATGTAAAATAAGACCATTTGTTATAAAATAAGCCCATGTGTTAAAAATATATTCTTTCATTTTTATAAAAGTTACTAAGTATAGGCTTTTTAGTTAAAAGAATACATAATAGTTTTTATAAGTTTCAAAACATCCGGATATTCTTTTCGGTGATTTGTATGTATTCGCGTCGAAAGATCGCATAAACGTCGTAGTAACTCCTCGGAATGGCGATATGTTCAATAGATTTGCCCGTCGTCCGTTTTTACCATAAGTTGGGTCCGAAAGCTCGGAATGTCCGTAAGTGTGTTTTAAGGCGTATTTAAATGTAGTCTTTTAAGACTTTAGTCGAAATGTACATTGTGTCCATTTGTACCATTGTATTCAAGTTCCTAGTTATCATAAATATAACTAATACAAACAAATAACACATAGCACATAAGTTGTTAAGTTAACTAAATATATATTTTCTCAAAAATATATATTTATATCAAACTTTGCTTTTATAAAAACTATTCTTTAAAATCTTTTTAATCTAATAAAGATTTTGTCAAAAATAATAGTTTTTATAACTTATGATTTTTTTTTAGAAAAATTGGCCATATTTTATTAGAAATATGGACTTTGCCATGTTTTAATAAAACATATATTTTTCTTATAAAATCACCAATAATCTTCTCATATTTTTCTTAATAAAAACATATGAGATTTATTTCAAAATCTTAACAAGATGAAATCAATAACATGTAGGGTTTTGGTATGATCATAACATAAGTTAACTAGTTCAAAATCCATGCTTTACTTCTAGTTTTAACAATCTTTTTATAAAATCCCATCTTGTATGTTTCTTTTTATAACTTTGTAAAAGTATTATTTTTAGTTAAAAACCTTAAAACTTTAACAAAATCAAAGATTATGATCATCCATCTAAACATTTATGTTTAACAAAACCCTTAAACATTTTCATGTACACTTGTTAGATGATGTTTAAGTAATCATCTTTAAATCACAACATAAACACACTTTTATATCATGATTATTATTTTGCTTCTTTGTATTTTCATATTATTTTGTATGATTATTTAGTTATTACATGTTCTTTTAACAATCATATACATAAATAAGTATGAAAAAGTGTTGGTGCACTGCATGTCTGTTAACTGCGTCTGTATCGAGTCTTAGGTCTAGATAGGTTAGATTGGAGCACGGAAATCAAAGTTAAGGTTTTAGAGTGTGATTTCGCTCCAAATGACACTTGTGTCATTTGAAGCGAAATCAGATGCATTGATAATTTCGCTCCTGATGTAATGTTTATGATTTCGCTCATAGAGTCTTGTAGGGGTTTCGCTCCAAGCTTATCCAGGTGATTTCGCTCGAAAAGTAATCACATGGGGTTTCGCTCCTGCTGTATGGAGGGAAATCAGCTGCACTATATATACCCTATGTGTGATTTCATTTGTAAGGCTTGGAGCGAAATCAGGTCATGTGCTAGGTGTCAAAACGCTGTCAAAATTTACTCAGAAAGCATTAATAGAGAAGGAAATTGAAAGGAAAAGCTGTTGTGACTTTGTTTACATTGATTCCGCCTCTGTACACGAAGATGAACTGCCTTAACTGACTATTTAGGGTTGCACACGGTCCAACAAGTGGTATCAGAGCTCAGGACGAGGAGTTCATACAATAGCAGCTTGATTCTACCGGATTTTCTTATTTCTATTCTCTTCTTCTCATATTTTTTCTGATTTGAACTAGTTCCAACGGTTGAAATGACCTGAATTTCGAGTATATTGTATAAAACACAGTATTAACAAACCCTAGAAAGAATCAGGTTAAAATTCGGATTAAAATTGGTAAAAATTGCCTAAAAACCTGATTTCGCTCGTAAAATCAATCGCTAATTTCGCTCGAAAAGGCTAGTTTTGCTCGAAATTCACGTGGTCATTTGGAGCGAAACCTGATTTCGCTCGAAGAGAAGTTTTGAGTTCGCTCTAAGGGACATAAGCTCTGATTTCGCTCTTGAGACATTATCTGATTTCGCTCCAAATTAGTATACATCTGATTTCGCTCGAACTGTGTCTGTTTGATTTCGCTCATAAGTGATTTCGCTCAAAATCACTGTTTTTTTCAAAACTTTGAAAAATTTTCTAAGTGTTTGCTGACTTTCACAGGTACTTTCAAGATGGATGATATTTTCATGAACCCGTTTAGCGACATGTATGCGTTTGCTGGAAATTCTGGAGACGATACTTCTTCAAGCAACACGAATGAGAATCCTCCGAATACAAAGAAAAAGCTATCGGATGCTTTGGAAGTTGAAAGTGCTTTCGGAACTTACAACCAACCACCAAAATTGACGGCTATCTAGGAATATAGCCGGTGGGCCAAGAAGTTCGAAGATTGGTTGAAAGCCTTTGCCTTTCCCAGCTGGAAGAATCTAAAAATTGGATACCAAGATGGAGGCAAAAGTGGGGAAAGTTTAACTTCACCTGAGGAGATAGAATCGTTTGTTGCTGAGCAGAAGTGTGTTGCGTTGTTATTTAATCCGTTGAGAAGATATAATATCTTTGATCGAGTACTCTACTGCTAAAGATCTCTGGGATAAATTGAAAACCAAATGTTTAGGAAGTACAGAAATTGTGAAAAACAAAAAGAAATTACTTAGAAAGGAGTTTGATTTGTTTGGCTGTTTAAAGAATGAGTCTGTTTGTAAAATGATTGAGAGATTTGGACATCTGAAGCTAGAACTAGCTAGACATGGAATTACTTATTCTGAAGATGAGCTAGTTGACAAATTGTTCGAAACTCGTTGCCAGACGAGATGGATTGGCAATATTATGCGCTGATGCTGAAAAATACTATCAAGGCGCCAGATGTGTTGACTGTAGATTTGCTGATTGAGAAACTCGAGAGTCACGAGTTGGAATTAAAGAAGACATACAAAGTAAATCACTCATCGTATCAGCAGAACTTGGATTTGTATTATCTAAAAAGCATGATGCCAAAGAACACATCTCCCAAGACTGCGTTTTCTACTGAGAATGTCTCCACAACAAACAAAGAAAGTCAAAAGCAGTGGATATCATAGTGGTTATCACAGTGGATCTTCATCAAATTCAAACCAGTCTGATGCAAAGAACTTATTTCAATGCAACATCGCTATAGACTTAAAGAATGCTCAGAATTTCAGCGAGGAGTCTGCTAAACAACAGATGGTTTTCTTGGCGTCGGTGTCAGAATCTTATGAAGGTCTTGTAGCAGGGAAGATTGGCAACACCAACTTGACGAAAGAAGATTATGATCAGATAGATCCTGAGGAGATGAAACTGATCGACATAAGATGGTGTATGGCCAGTGCAGTTCGTCGTGCACAGCGTTTCATGGAGATCACAGGGAGGAAGTCAATTGGTGGACCTTCTACCAAATTGGGCTTTGATAAGAGTAAAGTGACGTGCTTCAAATGCAAACAAAAATGTCACTTTAAGTGTGAATGCAGAAACGCGTATGCTGATGAATCTGAGAACCCGTTCAGAGAAGATTACTACAAGAAGGCGATTTATCATCAGAATAAATCAGAGCCGCCGAGATTGAAGCAGCTGGAGGAGAACAAAGAGAAGTCTAGAGCTCTTGCAGTAATTCACGACGATGAAGGTTAAGACTGTAGTGAGTTATTACCTGAGGAAGATGCAGTTGGATATGCATTCATGGCAAAAACAGAACCTATTCCTTGGAAAGACAACAGAACTGAAGAACAAAAGTACATTTACAGAAGGACGTTAGCCTGGAATCATTGACACGACGGGGAAGCGGAGATGAGAAAGAGAAAGAAGAGAAGGAGAAAGAGAAGAAAGAGATAGAAGAAGATAAGTCAAAGAAGATTGACACTGGAATCATTGACACGACGCAGGAGTTGAATGCTGAAAATCATGGAAAAAAGGCTGACAAGGTTCTGGCAGCTAAGGCACTTGAGGTAGATTCTAAATCCGTCTCTGAATCTAAAGGCCAGGTCAGTTCAAACATGTCAACGACTGAGTCAGGTAAGAAAGTCAATGGTGATGCTGTCTGCAAAAATTGCATCAAGGAATGCAAAGTTTGTAACATAGTCACTTATCGCAACATTAAGAAAGTTGAGGATTTGACTGCGAGAGTCAGAAACGTTGAGGATCAAATCCTTGATCGTGATAAGATGGTTAAAGCTTCAACTGAACGGTTAAAAGAATTAACTAACAAAATCGAAGACGATAAAATTGACCATGAAAAGATTAGGAAACAAAATGAAAGGTTAGTTCTTGAAAACCGTCAGATCACTGAAAAGTTTGAGAAACTGAAAAGCACTATGAAAGATAATGATGATAGGAATGGTAAAACATATAAAGAAAATGTTCAACTAAAAACGGTGCTTCGGTTAAAAGAGGAATCAATCAACCAACAACTAGATGAAATCGCAAAATTAAAACTTAAAGTTCAAGAGGCTGAAATTGAAAATGAGCGAATCCAATTGAAGCTTAAGAGTTACAACTCCGCAAGCTTTGTTTTGCAACACATTGTTCCCAAACCTATCGGGAAAAACAAAGCAGGCGAAGATGTTTACTCTGATGGAACCGGGGTGGGTTTTCATCAAGTTCCACCACCTGTTCTTGACAATTATTCGAAAAAACAATCTGGGTTGGTAGAAATTGAAGAAGAGAATGAAGTGAAACTTCCTGATTCAATTGATGTTACATTTTCTTCTTCATCATATGATGATAGTGTTCAGACAGAAATTGTCAAAAGCACAGCTGAAAGCGTTTTGATGTCTGATTCAGCTGAAGATGATGGATGTTTCTTGGACAAATACATTCCGAAACAAAAGTCCAAGAACAACTTACATGAAGAACCAAATCTTGTCATGTACAAGATGTTGGGTTCAGATAAGTTGTTTTCGGATTTTGAGTTTCCCATTGAGAATGTAAATGTGAACAAATTGACAAACGTTTTCAAATTGGTTGAAGTTGAGTTGTCAGAAGTGAACAATCTGAGTCAAACAAAGAGACAAACGAATTTTGAAAAAGATAAAGCTTACTACAAGAAACCTGTTGGTCCACCGCGTTTTTATAATAACAAACGAAACAATTGGTCGGGTGGTTATCAGGGGGGTAAGTCTTATCAGAAGAAGAATTTTCAAAACAAGAAGTTTGTGGAAAATAAAAGGTTTGTGAACAGTTCGAGTTCATTGTCTGATGAAGAGAAAAAGATCTTTTCAAAATCAAATGAAGAATTTTCGAGAAGAGAGCTTCACAACCTCAGTGTGAAGGCACAAGTCGGGTAGCTGACACCCGAACATGCTTCAGATATAGTCAGGTTGGACATATTGCACGAAAGTGTAACAACTTGATGTCTAAGACTGACACTGTGAAGACTCAAAAGAAGAAAGTTGATATGAAGGGTAAAGCTTCAGTGGTTGTTGAGAAAAAGAGTTTGAAAAATGACAACACCAAAGTAAAAAATGAACCCGTAAAGAAAGTGGTAACTAAAAATGACAAGTTTTACAAATGGGTAGCATTATCTCAACAAGTTTGGAAACCTAAAACAAAGAAAAAAATTTCAACTTCTAAGGAGGAAAAGGTTGAGGATTCGATTCCGATTGAGTATGATGCAAATTTTCCACCTCTTAAGGCTGAAAACTTTAAAATTCAAATTGCGAGAGTCAAAAGTACCAAGGTTACACCCAAGACTGATGAGGCTTGGGTGGACACAATGTTTGACTAAGCAGTTTGAATTGCCGGAGCTTCCTTGATCACGAAGCATGAATCGGCATCATTATTGAAGTTTATAAATCAATTTCTGTTGTGTGCAGGATCTTCCAAAACTCGTTTCGAGATGGATCATGGATAGTGGAGCTTCTAGGCATATGACAGGAAAGACTGCATTGTTGTATGATGTGAGGAACATAAATGGAGGTTACGTAGGATTCGCGGGTAATCAAGGTGGTAGGATTGTAGCTGAAGGAACGTTATCCAATGGGATTGTGAAGTTTGAAAGAGTTAATTACATTGCTGAGCTGGAGAATAATCTGCTGAGTATCTCCCAGATAGGTGACAGGATGTATACCACTCACTTCAATGATAAAGAATGTTTGATCTTGAAGCCAGGATTTGTTATCCCTGAAGAATGGATTATCATGAGGGCACCAAGAGTTAATGATCTGTACGTGTTGGACATGAGCGTAGCTACTACAACCACTGGTCAGGCTCATTGTTTTGTGTCCAGAGCAACTGAGAAAGAATCGAGATTGTGGCATAGGAAAATGGGTCACATTCACCTATGAAAAATGAATCACCTAGTGCATAACGATTTAGTGTTGGGTGTTCATGTGAAAGGTTTTCATCTGGAAGGGGAGTGCATTAGTTGTGTCAAAGGCAAGCAGAAGAAAAAGTCACACCCTACAAAGCAAGTCAATTCAGTTTCAAGACCTCTGGAAAGACTTCACATGGATTTATTTGGTCCTGTGAATGTCAAAAGTATTACAGGAGACTACTACTGTTTGGTCGTTACTGATGATTATTCCAGATTTTCGTGGGTAATGTTTTTGAAATCAAAAGATGAAACTTATGACAGTTTGATGGCGTTGTTCAAGAAGATTGAGAATTTGTACCAAAGGCGTATCAAAAGAATTCGAAGTGATAATGGTACTGAATTCAAGAACAGCAAGATGGAAGAATTTTGTGATGAAAGAGGTATATTGCATGAGTTTAGTGCTCCGTACAGTCCGCAGCAGAATGGAGTCGCAGAACGCAAAAACCGGACACTAATCGAGACGGCTAGAACAATGCTCGCAGATTTAAAGTTACCGATAAATTTTTGGGCTGAAGCTGTTTCCGCCGCATGCTATACGCTTAACAGAGTTCTACTGTCAAGAGGTTCAACAAAACGTGCTTTGAGTTGATCAGTAACCGCAAACCTAATTTGAAGTATCTAGAACCGTTCGAGTCACCCTGTACTGTTATAGAGCCTCATGGAAAGTTTGGTCCGAAGTGCACTGAGGGAATATTTGTTGGTTATGCAAGCCCTATGCGACGTGTCTTCGTTCGAAGTGAGAAGCGGATTATTGAAGCTGAAATGTTGAATGTCAAGGTTATACAATGCCGCCGCAGAATCCTGGAGATTCATGGCGTTATCATTATGACAAGTTGTGGGATTCGTTTGACATGAGAGAAGAATCAGAGGAAGAAGAAGATTTCTTTGATGAGTTGGATATTTTGCGTGAATACGAGTCACAGCAAAGGCTCCCAGTTGAATATTCTAGAAGACCACAAGAAACTTCAAATGACGATGAAGCAGGTCCTAGCAATGCTGGTGAACATGATGATGTCCAACAAGATGAAGTTGCTCCTGGTAATCATTCGGAAGAGAATGATAATCAAGAAGCTAAGAAAATGCTAGTATTTGACCATGGTGATTCAAATTCTGAGGGGGAGCAGATCCAGTTCTCAAGTCAAACAAACTAAGTCGGTGAACAAGATGCAAATCAAAATGTTACTAATCTAGAAGGCAATGTGGATGTTCCAAGCAAAGTAATGTCACGAACTCTTTCATACCATCCAGAGGAGTTGATCATTGGAGTGTTGCAAACAGGCGTTCGCACGAGACGTCAAATAGACCAAGGGCTTACATGTTTTTACTCTACAGTAGCACCTTTACAAACTGAATTTTCAATGAGTTGTTTTATTTCGCAGATCGAACCAAGAACTTACATAGAGGCGCTTACTGAAGACTCTTGGGTCATTGCGATGCAAGAAGAGTTAAGTCAGTTTGAAAAGTTAGGAGTGTGGAAGCTACTGGATTTGCCGGGTGGTCACAGGAAAATCAATACGAAATGGGTATTTGAGTGTAAGAGAGATGATCGAGGAGTTGTTGTACGGAACAAAGCTCGACTCGTTGTTCAGGGCTTTAGTCAACAGGAGGGGATTGATTTTACTGAAGTGTACGCTCCTGTGGCATGACTAGAAGCAATCAGAATTTTCCTAGCGTTTGCATCTTGGAAGAACTTCAAAGTATATCAGTTAGATGTAAAATCGGCGTTTCTTTATGGGAAGGTTAAGGAGGAGGTTTATGTCGGACAGCCGCCGGGCTTTACCAATCCAATCCACAAAAACAAGGTCTACTTACTGGACAAAGCGCTGTATGGTTTACACCAGTCCCCAAGAGCTTGGTACGAGACTTTGTCTCAACACCTACTAGCCAACAGCTTCATTCGTGGAAAAGTGGATGCCACTCTTTTCACTAAAGAGGTCGACGGACATCTTCTGATAGTACAGATTTATATGGATGATATAATTTTTGGGTCAACAAATGAGAATCTATGCAAAGATTTTGAATCAGTGATGAAGCAAAAGTTCGAAATGTCATCAATGGGGGAAGTGAAATTCTTTTTCGGTCTAGAAGTTGAACAACTACCTGAGGGAATCTTCATTCACCAGACGAAGTACGTTCATGATATTCTAGAGAAATTTGGGATGTAGACAGGGCTGATGAGACGTTTTATCGATCCATGATAGGTTCATTGATGTACTTAACTGCTTCACGTCCTGATATCATGTACCTAACGTGCCTCGCAGCAAGATATCAATCTAACCCGAGAGCTTCGCACATGATTATTATGAAGAGGATATTACGCTACCTGAAAGGAACTCCTTCATTGGGGTTGTGGTATCCTAGAAAAGGCGACTTTATGCTCGAAGGGTATTCCGATTCGGATTTTGGATGCTGCAAAGTCAATTCAAAATCAACAACTGCAGGATGCCAGTTCTTTGGACCTCGCTTGGTTACCTGGCAGTGTAAGAAACAAACGTCTGTGGCGCTATCTACATGTGAAGCGGAGTACGTGTCTGCTAGCAGTTGCTGCTCTCAGATCATGTGGATACAGCAACAGATGCGAGACTACGGTTTGCAGTTTCTTAACACATGTCTTTTTGTTGATAATGAGGCCGCAATAAATATAACAAAGAATCCAGTACATCACTCTAAAACTAAACATATAGAAATTCGTCATCACTTTATTCGCGATTGCTTCGAGAAAAAGTTGATACGGATTGAGAAAATCCACACCGACGAACAGAAAACTGATTTGCATACCAAAGCTTTTGACAAAACACATTTTAAATATCTTTTAAAACTGAACGGTATGAAGCTTCTTTCGGTGTCGGATGGCATTATTGGCGTTGATGAAGGTACTGTTGTAGATGAAGATGAGAAACAATCTGCAATGGTTTGTCGATTTTTTACCTGTTTTGGTATTTAGGGGGAGTAGATTTATTTTCAGAAAATACAAAAATAGTAAAAAATTAAAAAATACAAAAACATGATAAAATTTTAAAATCCAAAAACAATAGAAAATTAAAAAGAGCTTGTGTAAAAAGGGAAAATGATAGTACATCAGTTTGACAACTACTGTATGCTAAAGATTTGTAAAGAATTAAAGCGTTAAACAGTCTCACTGATGATGTGTCGATAGGTTTTCACACATTTAGTAGAATTATTCGGGATATAAACCTAAAATTTCAAAACGAAACTTATTTCGTGGGGAACACTACTTGGATATATAGGTAACCCCTGAAATCTCGTTTGAAAGGTCCCTTATTCTGAGATATTAGGTCTTTATACTCAGTGATATCTGGGGTATTATTCTGGGACTTCTGCTGAATGGAAGTTCTGACCTAGTCCCCGAATAATACTTTCCGCAAAATGCTTGAAACACAGCATCGCCCTCAGCAAATCGATTAAACAATAAGATTGTAATCATTGTTGTTGAAACAAAAGATCCTCTAAAGGGGACACACCGAAAAGTCGAAGTCGTCATCTCTCTGCGTATACGGAAGTATCGACCTGAGCTGTCACGGCCCTCGCATTTAACCACTTACAGATATCATATGTGGTATACTCACCTGTAAGACTGAATATTTGGGATTCTGGATACGGGAGTATATTCAAGAGGTGGGACACATGAATGAGTTAAGTTCCTAAATCATCTAAATCGTATCCTGAGTAAATTGAAATTTGTGTGAGAATTTAAAGTGGATTAGTATATCGACAATCTACGTGAATTGTTTAATTCTGAATATGAATTAAAGCTTAACGGTACTTGTAACTTGTCTGATAATCTGATATGATTCCCTGACACGCTCACCAAAAATAAGTTTGTAAATAGTTTACTTTGTTTACTTTCTGCAATTTAAGTTTCTGTATTTCATTTCCTAGTCTAGAAACATCATTAAAATCCAAAAAAGATTTTATTTCTGCTTTATTTTCCGACAAACCAAAGTGGAGAGTTGATCGTTGGATTCTCGAAAGTTGAAGCAGATGCAGGAGAAGTTCTGGACTGGAAAATGAGGAGAGCTTATCTTGATGAAGTTTGATTGTTGAAAAGTCAAAAACAAGTTCATTAACTTGATACTTTTTATTTTCAGAAAGTGTCTGAAATCAACCAGGGTCATTAAGTTGGACTTGGTAGATTAATTGAGTAATCAGGGTCATTAACTTGGACCTGAATACTTGAGTGGATTTCTAAAGCTAAATGTTTTTGTGATTTATTGTTAAAATCTATAGTTTGTAATGTTATTGGTTGAGTAACAGGTTGTAGATTCTATCATCTCCGAGGATCAAAAAGTAAAAGCTTGAACCAGACAAAGATCCTAGATCCCAGCATACCAAGAGGGGGAGTCTGTGAAAGGGGAAGTTTAGAGTTCTGGATCAACAGTTAAAGGGGAGATTGAAGATGGAGCCAGGAAGAGTTCCTGAACCTGTGAAGACAGAGTTGGAGAAAAGACCAAGACTGAAGACTCGACGCTGAAGACTTCGTCAACATCCAAGGGGGAGTCTGTTGGTGCACTGAGTGTCTGTTAACTGCGTCTGTATCGAGTCTTAGGTCTAGATAGGTTAGATTGGAGCACGGAAATCAAAGTTAAGGTTTTAGAGTGTGATTTCGCTCCAAATGACACTTGTGTCATTTGAAGCGAAATCAGATGCATTGATAATTTCGCTCCTGATGTAATGTTTATGATTTTGCTCATAGAGTCTTGTAGGGGTTTCGCTCCAAGCTTATACAGGTGATTTCGCTCGAAAAGTAATCACATGGGGTTTCACTCCTGCTGTTTGGAGCGAAATCAGCTGCACTATATATACCCTATGTGTGATTTCATTTGTAAGGTTTGGAGCGAAATCAGGTCATGTGCTAGGTGTCGAATCGCTGTCAAAATTTACTCAGAAATCATTAATAGAGAAGGAAATTGAAAGGAAAAGCTGTTGTGACTTTGTTTACATTGATTCCGCCTCTGTACACGAAGACGAACTGCCTTAACTAAATATTTAGGGTCGCACACGGTCCAACAAAGAGGGATTTTTGAAGGCTTACTTCTAGCACTTGTGGCTAGGGATGATCTAGATGATGATAAAAGAAAAGAAAAATGTTGATCTTGATGCTTGGAAGCTATGGAATGGAAGAAAAAGCTTGCTTCTTCTTGTAGTGTCTTTAGATCCTCCTAAGTACCATCAAGCTCCATCTTGATCATCAAAGAAAGGCTTGAAATGTGATAGTTTTTGATGGTGTTCTTGGCTAAAAGATGATAGTTGAGAGAGTTCTTATGGGTTTGTTAAGAAAGGTGAAAAGTTATGGAATGTGCTTAGTGATTTTTGGTAACTAGATGTTATAACTCTTTCACCTTTTTCACCAACTTGATCCACTTGCTAACCAACTTGCAACTAAAGGTAAAAAATCAAGATATTTGTGGAGACAACGTAAAAAGTGGGTCCCACATGCTTGGTGAATTGTTTTAACTAGTTTAATGTGTTAGTTTTTTTTGTAGGAAGTTGTTAAGAAAGTTTAGATGTTTAAGTGTTTTAATTGTTTCAAGGTGTTATGTGGTCATTACTAGACTAAAAAGTTCCAAATAATGTTAGATGGTCACTAAAAAAAAGATCCGATATCGTTCGGATATTTGTTTCCGTTAGTCGTTATTTGAACGCTAAGCTTGTGTAACTTGTGTGAATTGATGTAGTTATTGGTTTGGATGATACCCGAAGGTATACTCATATGAATTCTATGTTAAACATCATTTTTACATGTTGTAAAAATATTAAAAAGCTGATTTATGCAGAATTTCTGCGGAAAAGTGTTGAAATTGTCGGTTTTAGTGCTTTTCGGGCAATTTTTAGTGTTGTCGGACTTCAGAAAGGTTTTAAATCAAACCCTTGCATTCCTAGTTAGGGTTTAATGTATATTAGATGTTGGACTTTCGTCTGAGTCCTAAAGATGTCATTTAGATGGTTTCTGCGGATCCTGCGTTTTTGTCAGCACACTAGTTTACTAGGTACTATTCTAGTTGTTTCGATGCATTGTTTAAACTGTTTCAAATGTACTCAATAAAAATGAATCATGTGCATCATAAATATGTATTCCATGAGCATTCTAAGTGTATGTCATGAAATATGCAGTTCGGGTGCTCAAAACACATAACTGTATAGCTAAAATGAGTAGTTTAAATGTATGAAAGCTACCGGAAAGTGGCAGTTGTCACATTCTCCCGCTGTTATAGAGAATTTCGTCCCGAAATTCAAGCAGAGTCATCCTTTGCAGGAGTATTCTCAAACAGGTGAGGGTATTTAGGTATTGATTTTATCTTGACGTTCCCAAGTATATTCGGGTTCGTGTCGAGAGTTCCAATGAATTTTTACTAATATGTTACGACTCCTTCGCATTTTCTGGACCTTCCGGTCCATGACCTTAACAGGTGCTTTGTGAATTGGAGTTTGTCATCAATGTGAATCTCATCCTCCGGGATGATAACTATTTCTTGCGTTGGAATCTTCTTGATATTTGACACGTAAAATGTGTCGTGCACACTGTTCAGTTGTCTGTTAATTTCAACTTGTAGGCAACAGTGCCAATCTTTTCCAAGATTTCAAATGGTCCTACATATCTTAGGTTAAGCTTTCCACGATTACCGAATCTCGCTACGCCCTTCCAAGGCGAGACTTTCAACAAGACTTTGCCTCCGACCTCGAAAGATAATGGCTTCCGTCTCTTGTCTGCGTAGCACTTTTGTCGATCACGAGCCGCCTTGATATGGTCTCTGATCTGAAAGATTTTGTCTGTAGTCTCTTGGACTAATTTCGGACCACTTAGTTTTTTTTATGGCCCTCTTCCACCGAGCATAGCGGAGAGCGGTACTTTCGACCATATAGAGCTTCAAACGGTGCAGTTTGTATATTTGCATGGTAGTTGTTGTTGTAGGAAAACTTAACCAAAGGTAAATGAGTATCCCGATTGCCGCCCAAATCCATAACACACGCACCAAACATATCTTCGAGTGTTTGGATTATCCGTTCACCCTGGCCATCAGTTTGTGGATGAAAGGTCGTGCTTAGATTTAAATGAGATCCAAAGGTTTGTTGGAATGACTTCCAAATTCTTAAAATAAAGGGACTGTCTCGGTCTAAAATGATTGAAATAGGCACTCCAAGACGAGCCACTATTTCTTTGAGATAGAGTTCCGCTAGTTTCTCTGTGCTATCCTTCTCCCCAATCGGCAAGAAGTGTGTGGATTCTGTCAATCTATCGACGATTACTCATATCATGTTGTGGCCTCTTGAGGTCTTGGGTAATTTTGTAATGAAGTCCATCGATATTCGTTCCCATTTCCAACTGGAAATCTCGGGTTGTTGTAGCAAGCCCGAGGGTTTCTGATATTCGGCCTTGCCCTTCGTGCAAGTCAAGCATCTCAAAGGCCGCCAAAGAGTGGAACCCAAATTCTACCCATAAAATATAAAGTTCCATTCTTCTTTCGGCACTAATTGTTTTTATGTAACTCAAAGTGTTTCTGCTCGAATATGTTCTTCCTTGAGCGCTTCTTGTTGTGCATCATGAATTCGTGTGGTAAGATCCGTGTGAGTCATCGTCTCTAAGGCTCGAACTCTCAAAGTTCTAACTCGTTCCTTGCGGCTCCAGGCGTGTGCTACAACGTTCGCCTTGGCCGGATGGTACTTTATTTCACAATCATAGTCGTTCAACAATTCAATCCAACGTTGTTAACGCATATTTAATTCCTTTTGATTGAATATGTGCTGAAGACTTTTATGATCCGTGAAATAGTACACTGAGTTCCATATAAGTAATGTCGCCATATTTTCAAAGCGAATACCACCGTACCTAACTCGAGGTCGTGAGTGGTATAGTTCTTTTCATGAACTTTCAGTTGACATGATGCGTACGCGATAACTTTCTCCCGTTGCATAAGTACGCAACCCAATCCTTGATGCGAAGCATCACAGTAAACTACGAAGTTATCGATACCATCGGGTAGTGATAAAATTGGTGCATCGCACAGCTTTTTGAGAAGTTGAAATGATTCTTCTTGTTTCTCGATTTGGGTGAGAGAGGTTAGCGGTTGAGAAATTTTAGAAAAATTCTCTATAAATCTCTGATGGTACCCCGCTAATCCCAAGAATTGTCAGACTTCAGTTGGAGTCTTGGGTGCTTCCCAGCTCTTAATTGCTTCGATCTTCGAGGTGTCTACTTGAATGCCTTTCTAGCTCACTATATGCCCGAGAAATTGTACTTCACAAATCCAAAACTCGTATTTTGAAAATTTTGTGTATAGTGTCTCCTTCTTGAGTAGTTCTAAAATGGTTCTCAAATGTTGCTCGTGCTCGTCGGCCGATCGTGGGTATATTAAAATGTCGTCAATGAACACTATGACGAATTTGTCAAGATACGGCTGGCACACACAGTTCATTAAATCCATGAAGACCGCTGGTGCGTTCGTTAAACCAAAGGCAATAACGAGAAACTTGTAATGACCATAACGAGTTTGAAAAGCCGTCCTTGGTATGCTTTCCTCTTGTATTCGTAACTTGCGATACCCCAATTGTAAGTCTATCTTGGAGTAGAATCCTGAACTTTACAATTGATCGAATAAGTCATCAATCCTCGGTAGTGGATACCGATCCTTAATGGTGAGTTTTTTTACTCTATGTACTCTATGCACATTCTGAACGTTCCGTCCTTCTTCTTCACAAATAGGACTGGAGCTCCCAAGGTGAGTAGCTTGGTCTAGTGAATACGTTATCCAACAACTCTTGAAGTTGCGTGGGTAACTCTTGCAATTCAGAAGGTGCTAATCTATATGGAGATTTGGCTACGGGTGCAGCTCCCGGCACCAAGTCGATGTTAAACTCGACTTGTCGATATGGTGATAGTCCCGACAAGTCTTCAGGAAAGACTTCAGGAAAGTCCTTTATCACAGGCAAATATGTCAGCTGCGGCATGTGCCAGGAAAAGCAATACCACCCTTTCGTAAACACTTTTGTTCCTTCTTGTAATTAATGGTCAGAAATGGTGTGTCGTGCTGCTCTCCGTGAATAACAAGTGTCTCTTTGTTCAGTGGTGGTAGGAGAATGACCTTCTCATGACAAAAGACTTCGGCTTGGTTATCGGATAACCAATCCATGCCAACCACTACATCGAAACTACCCAACTCAATGGGTAAGAGATCGATGCTGAATCTTCGCTCGCCAAGTTCCAAGGAACATCCTCTAATAACTTTCCCTGACTCGACTAGTTTACCGTATGTCGATTCTATAGAATGAAGGGACGTCTAGCTTACTTGGCTATAGGCCAAGTACATTTTAAATTCTGTGTGGCGAGGACTTCACTGTAAAGTTTTAGGAACCCTATGTTTAAATGTAGGATAACCCAATCCATATGTTTAGATGTAGGATAACCCGATCCATATGTTTAGATGTTGGATAACCCAACAATATGTTTAGATGTAGGATAACCCAATCCCTAATTATAGCTAGGACAATCCCGTTCCTAGCCATGAAACTCATGTATGTTAAATGTTGAGATGAAGCTAAAATTGGCACCAGTATCAAATAACATGGATGTGAAATGTTGGTTGATTGGAAACGTGTCGAGTAACTACTGTTTGAGTGATCGAGGTAGGGTGGGATGATGCGGTCATGCCTCGGATCTCTGGGGCTAAATCCCATATGTAACACGCAATGCGTTTGAATTCAGGTGTTACGTAGTATGGAAACAACCCTTGAGATCTCGTGAAAGCCTCGAGTGTAACCAACAACATTGGCTTTAATCATGATCGAGTTCTAGAATTTTCTTTCCAACCTTTGAATTTCAATCAACGAGCAATACTCTTCTCGCATAAGATCCTTGAGTTCTTCCCGTGACAACCTCCTCACAGTATCACTTCCTAGTGTTTGTACTTGGAGATTCTACCAAGTTAATGCTGCATTCAGCAGGAGACTCTCTGTGTATCTAATTGTTTACTCAGGAACACGTTTAGTAGTATGACTAACTGACTTTATTGTCTTTATTTGGTGGAAAGAACCTACCGCACCTCTCATATTAACGAAGTCTTGCGGCTTATGGTCCGGAAAAGTCTTAAAATTAAGGCCTTGTGTGGTCGCATCTTCCGGTGTGGCATTGCTACTCGTTCCTGATCCATCGGGATTTGAATCACTTTAACTACCAGTACCACCAGTACCGTCACTAGCGTCGTCCCGATTAACCTCATGTTGTGCAATTTCTGCACCGTCGTGGTGTTCCATAAGAACTTTAGTTTGACTATGAGATGTTGATTAGTTAACCCTTATTTGGGTGTAGACCTTCCTCCTGGCGCCATGATCTTTTTAATATACAACATTAAAAGAATCTAGACATATATTTTGGATAAATATAGTCTATCATGTGCCCAAGAATGAAGAAGGAAATTGGTCATAAAATCCTCAAGATCATTTTGTTCATACATGTTTGAATAAATGGTAATGTGGATAACCGCAACCAAAATGCGTAGCGCCTCTTGCGTGTACTGGTCATATGTTTAAGTGGAAACGAAATAATTTGTTGAGGAAGGGAAACCAACCAGTGGCCTCCGTCCCTATAGTATGCATTACATACTACATAGGCTTTGATCATCTGAAGTAGACAAATTCCTTTGTCATACTTGTCCATGTGACGAATATGGTAATAGTGGTTGAGCTTAACAAGCTCCAACAAGATCATTAAGATCTTCATGGATGTCGAATAGAATGCAATGAGGGAGTTGTAGCATGGCTCATGCCATACTATCCCTTTGGATAAGACAAATGTCAAATGACGGAATTTATTGTATTCATTTCCAATAAATAAGATATGGTGTAATACACACCAAGGAACCAACTCATGTACAAGGATTCTAGGATGTTGAGGAAAAATCCTCCATGAATGGCTAACAAGTTTTGTTTGTTTAGATGACTAGTCTCGAACAACTCGTGTTGAGGAAAGATCCTCCATGAATGTTAGGTGCGAACAATACGTATTGTCTTCCTATATTGTATTGTAGGGTGTTATAATAACCATCTCGGTTAGTGTTCTACTGGATAGAAACTTGAACAACTTAAGAATTTTGAATGGATAGTGATCACTAGCTTTGCCCGCAGAGTCCACAAGGATTTCTATGCACTACAAGTTGTTATTACGTGGGCCCCCGTAATAATAAATTGCCTTGTATGGTCACCGTTGCGTTCTCTCGTTCAAAGCAGACGATCAGTCAGAGAGAGGACACTATTGTATATATATATACCATCAACATAGAAAGGACCTTCATGATAGTTCACGTGACAACGTCCGTTGTCATTACTCGCGGAAAGGCACGAAGTTAGATGGAATAGAAATAGAGGGAATTCGTATCAATAACAACTGGAGGGGCACCTTTAAGATGAGTTCTTCATCTTATTTTTCTGAACAGGAGTGTCATCAATCACAATTTGTATGAGCCACAGGGACCTCGTCCCACTACTGGAGTTGTTGTCCAAGACTGCCACCTCAGCATCCGCGAGAAAGCACCATCTTCCACGAGATTAATGCTTTATGGTCTTACTTAGGAACCACGTTGTCCATAAGCTCCGTAATAGACGTGAGGTTGATATTCTCTTGGAAGATATATTGTATAAAATATTTTATGTTTGAAAACAGAGTATCATATCTTGTGTAAAAGATGTCGTCTCTTAACCATGTTATGTGTGTCAAGGATAACAATGGAATTCGAAGTTGAAGGCATTTTGTTCTTGCCACAATATTCCTTAGAACACATATATAAATCATTTATATATAATCACATAAAATCCTATCTAACAAGGATTTCTATCTTGCATAAGCTGAACTTGTAAACCGTTTATAATGTGTAAACTGATAATGTAATATATTGTAGGCACATAGTCTGTTAATGTAATGTGTCTATTTCTCATAGACTTCACCCATGGAAATGTCCTCGCTTGATTTATGTGAAGTGAATTTTTGTTTGTAGTGGACCTTGAAAAATGTTTATGCAATGAAAACCTTTTGACGTGTCCAATTTTATTTATAATCTGTTCAACATGAACAAGAGGTTTTCGTGAGAGATCCCTAGTGATTGTAGACTTAGACTCGAGAAAGAATCCTGGTTCACTACAATCGATGCTCTGATACCAATCTGTCACACCCGCTCATAGCGGAAGCGCAAGGTGTGATCTGATCGGTTCTCATTGCATAACAATATAAGTGAAAATACTAAATGAATAAAAACAAGCTCCAATGCCATTGTCATAATCGTTTCAAAAGAACGCAACATAAGTTAAATTATTGGTTACAAACCATCAAATGAAAATAAGTTTTCATTGTTTTATACATCAAAATGTAAGTCTTAAAATGTCAAGGCTTTGACCACTATATCACCGCAAAGAGGCGGTATATAACGGGCAAGCCCTTCAAATGGTGGCATGGAGTCTTGATACTTGCTTTCCTTGACTAAAATGTCCACATGGTCCACTAATTTCCTGAAATACATGTTAAGTTTGAAAACATCAACAAAAGTTGGTGAGTCCATGCAGTTTACTTGTATGAGATGTATCTGTAAAATGTGAGTTGTATAAAATGTATCTGTAAAATGTGAATTGTATAAAATGTATCCATAAAATGTGAGTTATATAAAATGTATCCATAAAATGTGAGTTGTATAAACTGTATCCATAAAATGTGAGTTGTATAAGATGTATCTGTATGTAATGATGTAGTATGTAAAGCGTCAATGAAATCGTTGATCATTAATGTTTCTTGAGGACATTAATATGTTTGACGAATTAGGAAGCAATCCAAACCTAGACGATTTCATGTCGACTACTATCGACTGGGACACAAACGCACTCTTCTGTATGGGTCCACGACCAAGAGTGGGGCTCGCCAAAACCCATTAGATCTAACCCTCTGTACCTAGGTCCAAACTGGATTAATGGTGCTTAGATGTATGACCCTGTAGGATCGTGATCTGACCCGAATGAGTCGTTCAGAGGAGCTTTACTCTGTTTCAGGTGCGGAAAACAAGAAACAAAGCTAGAAACAGTTGATTCTTCACTTTAACTACTGATTGTATTGATTAGAACTCGATTACACTCAGTCTTCACACCGGCAGCAGTTCGGCGTGGAATACAACATCATTCGTTACAGATTTCGCTCAAGACTAACCTATATATACTGTTGTGATTTCGCCCCAAACACCACATGCTCATAGGCGCGAAATCACAGATAGTGATTTCGGGCGACATCACCACTAAGACCCCTAGGAGCGAAATCAGCTTCTAAAACTTATACACTTTCCTATTTTCTCGTATAACGTGCCCTAATCTATACAATGCAATCTAAGACTCGATACAAGACGAAGTCGACAGATGTATGCACCAACAGACTCCCCATCAGATGTTGACGAGTCGTCAAGTCTTAGATCATGCCAAGTCTTCACTTCTTCAGTCTTGATCAGTCTCTGGGCTTCTATCTTTCTATCTTCATCGACAGACTCCCCTTTATCAATGTGCTGGCATTTCTTTGTTCTTCAGCAACATCTTTATTAGGATCGATGTCTGGCTTTCCATCCCACAGCTTTTAATTTCCAAGATCGAAACTTGACTCTAGTTCCTTACGATCTATAGACTGGCTAATACTTTGTCTACTTGGATGTCTTCAGATTCCCCCTCTCAATTTGCTGGGATCGCAGCCTGGCTTGTTAAAATCTCAGAAACCTCAGATATCGGAACCTAGCACTCTAACTTCAGGTTCAAGATCGAAACCTGGCTATTCCTGCACATTCTTAACCCAAAAGTAAATTTTCTAAATTTAACATTTCGAATATAAACGTATGCACCAACACCGACTCCCTCTCATGAGAACTTCCTCTATGATGAACCACTTGATGATTTAAAAACATATTTTCACATTCAAAGCACACTCCCCCTCACAACAATGTCATCATGTTTATCACTTTGAGACTTTGAAAATCAGCTTTCCAACATCAGTTGTCGAAAATCTTTTTGGAATTTTTCAAAAGTTTAAGCTAAAACACACACAAAATGTTCTTGGATTTTTTCTAAAAGAAAGTAAATCCAGAAACTAAATATTTACAAACAATATTTTTGTAAGTTTGCGTAAGAGGATCATATCAGCATATGAGACATGTCATGAACACCGTTAAGCTGATTACTTTTTAAGTTCTAAACAATTCACCTAGATTGTCAGTATATTTGTCCACTTAAATTTTCACACAAACTTCAACTGATCCGAGATACGATGTTAATGTTTTAAACACTTCAACTTATCCGTGTGTCCCACTACTTGAATATACTCCCGTATCCAGATCCCAATATTCAGTCTTACAGGTGAGTATACCACAGATGATATCTGTTCAGGGGATTAATTGCGAGGGTCGTGAGAGCTCAGGTCGATACTTCCGTATACGCAAAGAGATGACGGCTTCGACTTTTCGGTGTCTCCCCTTTAGATGATCTTTTGATTACAACAGCAGTGACTATCAATTTTATTGTTTCATCTACATGCTGAGGGCGTAGCTATGTTTCAAGCTTTTTGCGGAAAGCATTATCCGGGGACTAGCTCAAAACTTCCATTCAGCAGAAGTCCCGGGATAATACCCCAGATATCACTGAGCATAAAGACCTAGTATCTCAGAATAAGGGACCTTTCAAACAAGATTTCAGGGGTTACCTATATATCCAAGAAGTTGTTAACCCACAGAACAAGCAAGTTCGAAATTTTTAGGTTTATATCTCGTCACAATTTACTAAATGTATAAAAACTACTGACACATCCACAGTGAGATTGTTTACCACATTTTATCTTTTCATTTCTTTAGCATGTTGTGACAGTCCACTGATGTACTATCATTTCCTCTTTTAAACAACAAAACTCGTTTTTTGTTTTATCATGTTTTTGGCTTTTCAAATTTTTCTAATGTTTTTGGATTTTCTGAAAATTTTTACTCCCCCTAAAATGCAAATACATTAAAGAAAAATTTGAAAACAAACTAAACTCTTTGACCCACTTGAAAACATGAACTGTAAAACAAACTATACAGATGTGACAACTCGAACTTCCAAGATTTCTATTTCGCATTTATTGCACGTTCTTGTATTGTTTAGTTGATTATTTGCACAATTAATTGCTATGGAATTATATACATTTTGATGCAATGAATCGTATTGTGTGATTGTGCATGGTTGTTTGTTAATTGTGAAAGACTTGATAAATATATGAACTTGGTGGTGAAACTATGAAATGGTTATGAGATGGTGTACATGTGTAAAATATGATACTTAGGGAGGTAGAGGGTAATTAGTGAAATCCTAGAGATACTTAACCCTAATCCCTTTTCACTAATCATTTGCACACAAAACAAAGCACGTACTTTCGCTTCTTTGGTTCTCTCTAGCAATCATCACCATCATCATTGGCAAGCCATTCATCACTTTCGATTCCGTATATTCTCTAGAATCATTCAAGGTAATTGTTTATTGATCATTGTAGTACTTGTAAACTCTAATTGATTTCTTGATTATTATCAATTCTTGATTCTTGATTAGGTGTTCATAAATACCCTAGTTCTTCATATAATACTCTGCTATTCTTGATTTGATTCGGATTAAGATGATAATGATATTGAATGGTTGTTTAATCGGTTGCCTGTGATTGATAGAATGGTTGGATGCTGAATTGATGTTTGCAATGCAATGAAATTTAGATTTCCAGATCGTAGAAAATAAGAACGTAACTGATTGAATGTATGTGTGTAACTGTTACAATTGTGATTGTGATGGTCTGAGTTTTGATTCATGAATAAAGTCCGAGTATTATACTTAATAACTTGTCCGAATTATTTGATAATCACGTGTTGTCCGACCTTTGTTGCATGAGCATTGTCTGAGTTTATTTGTTATAAGAACCCTAAGGTCCGAGCTTCCTCATTTTCATGTATGTCCGAGTTTGTTGAGGAGCACTCTTAGTCCAAGCTTTAGTGCCCTTGTAGTGGTCCGAAGTTTTACTTGTTAAGTTGTCCGAGTTCTTTAATGGGGAGCCTTATGTCCGAGTTTCAAAGGGGAGTCCCCCTTGTCCGACTTTTAAATCAACACAAAGGGGTCCGACTTTTGCACTGAGTCCGAGTTTAACCCCCCCCCCCCACATCTTTAGTCCGAGTTTCATCATATGAAACATCTTGGTCCGAGTTTGTATCAAGGCATCAAACAATGTCCGAATTTTGAAGGGGATCAATGATCCGACTTTTAACTGCTTGTGCTATTGTCCGAATTTTTATGGTAAAGGAGTAGGGCCTGACTTTTATTGATTCTAACTGGTCCGACTTTTGTTGATTAAATATAAGTGTTATCATTGATTGTATACTGATTGTATAATGAATAGTCTGAATTCACTTGAACAAAGTATGATCCAACCCATGTGATCTGATCATGTTGCAGTTAGTCTAATCAATGTATGGAAAGTTTATGATTGTCGGCTATTCACAATCTATTGCAATGGTTTATGAGATAGTATTAATACACGTAGCATTTCTAGTGTATGAGCTCCGTTAAGTGCGTTGACTGTATGAAATATGTTAACTGCCTGTAAATCATATCAAGCATAAGTGGTGCGATATTTGATTAAACTGCATATGTGATATATGATAATTGTTTAAACACACTTCATGACACAAATGGCAAGTGTATTATTACGAACATGAACTGATTTATTACATGTGCACACAATAGGACTTGACTGATTACTTGTGAGTGCATAACCTAGCATACCGAGCAAACCAAGGTGAGTTCACACAGCCAAGGCATGGGGTTCCCAGGGTGGGAATGGGATTGGATTACTTTATTGTACATACTCAGTTGATAGAACCTAACGATAAGAATACGACTAGACTAGTAACACTTATTGAACTGATCTTCGCACACCTGCCAAGGGTTGGCCGCGATATTATGACTGACTTCGCACACCTGCCTTTGGAAGGCCGCGAACTGAAATCTGCTAATCTTCGCACACCTGCCTGGTAGGCCACGATACAAACAAACCTAGTCTAGAATACTCGGGATGAACATCCCCTAATATCTTCGCATACCTGCCTGGGAGGCCGCGATGGAAACTAATACGATACATGACATAACGAACGAACATACTACTACTCACACTATACTATTACTGAACTGTTAACTGTGAACTCGCTCAACTAGTTGTTGACTCGTTGCTGCATGCCTTGCAGGACCTTAGGTACTTATGGAGCTTGCACTGGAGGCGCGGTCGTTGTGGACAAGGATCGTGATTACTACGTTGAACTGTTATGACATTTAAAACTATTAACTATGTTGGGTTACTTACTTGCCTCCGCAACTTAAACTATGTCTTGTTGGAACATCAATTGTATTGAATTGGGTTTATGAATTTCTTTAATTATTTATATTGTTCAATATGATTGGTGGCTTGATCCTGGTCATGTCACGCCTCCTAGCGGTGGTACTCCGCGTGTGGATTTTGGGGGTGTGACAGATTGGTATCAGAGCCATTGGTTATAGAGAACTTGGTTTTAATATGGGAAAACGTTTTTATTAAAACCAGACTATAACCAGAATAGTGCTCTCAACGATCCACAACGACGCTTCGCTCCACGTGCAAGACTCAACATCCTAGGTAATAAGGTTTATGTTTATTGCCTACATGCTAGAATTGCATAGAACTTTGCTCGTAGTATGCTTAGATTACATTGCTCACTACATGTTATTGCTTGAACACACCTATGTGCTTACACTCTTCTGTCATCGCACTATTCGCGAACCATTCTCACTTACGCTACTTTTACTATGAAGATCATGTCTGGACGCGTGAACATGACACAAGCCCAGTTAGCGGCTCTCATTCAAGAACAAGTTGCTGCGGCACTTGCAGCAGCTCAAGCAGGTAGTACACCCTGCAGTATAGACTTACACTAGGATCTTTAGATCCCACATTAACTCTCGTATTTAACTTTGCCCTATTCGTACACAAATAGGTCAACACGCGCAGCAGCCTGTCTGCACTTTCAAGAACTTCATGGACTGTCGTCCAAGTACTTTCAGTGGCACCGAGGGGGCAGTGGGACTCCTCCATTGGTTTGAGAAGCTAGAGTCAGTGTTTGAAATGTGCGAATGCCCTGAGGCTCGCAGGGTGAAGTATGCCACCGGCACTCTCGAAGGAATAGCGCTAACTTGGTGGAACGCGCAAGTACAGATCCTAGGGTTGGCAGCTGCTAACGCCACACCTTGGGAGGAATTCAAGGAATTGATTAAACGTGAATACTGCACTCGAGAGGACATCCACAAGCTGGAGGATGAGTTGTACCATTTGAAAATGACTGGGTCAGAAATAGAAGCTTACACTAAAAGGTCTAACGAGTTGGCTGTGTTGTGCCCAACCATGGTGGACCCTCCGATCAAGCGCATTGAGATGTATCTCAAGGGGTTAGCGCCAGAGATTCAGAGTCACGTAACATCGGCCAATCTTGACAACATCCAGGCTATTCAACTCCTCGCTCACCGTCTCACAGATCAGGCAGTGGATCAGAACAGGCTGCCTAAACGCATCAGTGCTACCACTACTGCTACTACTACTCCAGCTACTACTCCTGCCACACCCAGTGAGAACAAAAGAAAGTGGGATGGGGATTCCAGCAAGGGATCAGTTTCTGTTAAGTCCCAAACACAGCAGCGCCGCACCAACGACTACCAGAGTCCGAATCAGTAATCATCAGGTGGTCAGGGGCAGGGTGGATATCGGGGAATTCACCCATGGTGCAATAGATGCAACAAACACCATAGTGGAAGGTGTCGCAGGGAAAGATGTCAAAGATGCCTCAAGATGGGTCATGAGGCTAAGGATTGTAGAAGCTCACGGCCAGTAAACCAGAACCAGCAACTCCCACTGCCAGCTCCACAGAATCAGCAGCGGCAGCCACAGCGTGGAAACTGGGGATGTTTCCAGTGTGGGGCTTAAGGTCACTTCAAACGCGATTGCCCTCAATTACATCAGAACCGGAACCGCAACAACAACAATCAAGGCAACGGGAATAACAACAACAACAACGGGGGAAATAACAACGGCAACGAGGCTCGGGGTCGTGCTTTTGTGTTGGGTTGGGGC
This sequence comes from Helianthus annuus, assembly GCF_002127325.2. Lineage (NCBI taxonomy): Eukaryota > Viridiplantae > Streptophyta > Magnoliopsida > Asterales > Asteraceae > Helianthus > Helianthus annuus. The sequence continues at coordinate 25,201,303 of NC_035433.2, forward strand.
GACGCCATGAATGATCCCAACGTGGTTATGGGTAAGTTCCTTCTCGACAATATATATGTTACTGTTTTGTTTGATTCGGGTGCTGATACAAGTTATATGTCTTTGAAAATGAGTAAATTTTTAAAACGTACACCAACACCTCTAAGCACCAAACATGTCGTAGAACTAGCAAATGGTAAGAGTGTAGAAGCCACGCATGTAGTCAAGGGTTGTAACATTGTTCTAGCAGGTCAGGCCTTCTCGATTGATCTTATTCCAATAGTTCTGGGTAGTTTCGACATCGTCATCGGCATGGATTGGTTATCCCAGCATCACGCAGAGATTTTATGCAAGGAAAAGGTCATTCGTATTCCTCGTTCTAGTCAAGAACCTCTCGAAGTTCAAGGCGACAAGAGTGGTGCCGTGGTTGGCATCATTTCTTTCTTGAAGGCGCAGAAATGTTTACGAAAGGGTCACACGGCCATTCTGGCACTTGTCACTGACGCAACAACAAAGGAAAAGAAGCTGGAGGATATTCCAGTTGTACGTGACTTTCGTCAGGTGTTTCCTGAAGATTTACCCGGTTTACCGCCTCACCGCCAAGTCGAATTTCAAATCGAGCTCGCTCCGGGGGCAGCACCTATAGCTCGAGCACCTTATCGATTAGCTCCAACCGAACTGGAAGAACTGTCTAAACAGCTACAAGAGCTCTTGGAAAAGGGCTTTATTCGTCCAAGCTCTTCGTCTTGGGGAGCTCTAGTGTTATTTGTGAAGAAGAAAGACGGTACGTTCAGAATGTGCATCGACTACCGTGAACTCAACAAAGTGACGGTGAAGAACCGCTATCCTCTTCCTGGTATTGACGACTTATTCGACCAGTTGCAAGGGTCGTGTTATTACTCCAAGATAGACTTGAGGTCAGGTTACCATCAGCTGAGAGTCCGGGATGAGGACGTCTCCAAAACTGCATTCAGAACTCGCTACGGCCACTACGAGTTTCTTGTCATGCCATTCGGACTTACGAACGCGCCTGCAGTCTTCATGGATCTTATGAACAGGGTGTGCAAACCCTATCTTGACAAGTTCGTCATTGTCTTCATCGACGACATTCTGATTTACTCCAAGAGTCAGGAGGAACACGAGCAGCACCTACGATTGATCTTGGAACTGCTACAAAAGGAACAACTGTATGCTAAGTTTTCAAAATGCGACTTCTGGCTTCGTGAAGTCCACTTCTTAGGCCATGTGGTGAACAGGGATGGGATTCATGTCGATCCATCCAAGGTAGATTCGATCAGGAACTGGCCTGCACCGCGTACACCAACGGAAATACGCCAATTCTTGGGTTTGGCAGGGTACTACAGACGATTTATTAAAGACTTTTCGAAGATCGCACAGCCGCTTACGCTGCTGACACAGAAAGGTGTCACCTATCGTTGGGGAGATTCCCAGGAAACCGCTTTTCAGTACTTAAAGGATAGGCTTTGCAGTGCACCTATTCTCTCATTGCCAGAGGGCACAGACGATTTTGTGGTCTATTGCGACGCATCGATACAGGGGCTTGGTTGCGTATTGATGCAACGGGATAAAGTTATTGCTTACGCTTCTCGTCAACTCAAAGTTCATGAACGGAACTACACGACGCACGATTTAGAGCTGGGAGCTGTTGTTTTTGCACTTAAGATATGGCGACACTACCTGTACGGTACCAGGTGCACAATTTACATGTGACAACTCGAATTTCCAAGATTTCTATTTCGCATTTATTGCACGTTCATTGTTTGTGTAGTTAATTATTTGCACAATTGATTGCTATGGAATTTTATACGTTTTGATACAATGAATCGTATTGTGTGATTGTGCATGGTTGTTTGTTAATTGTGATAGACTTGTCAAATATGTGAACTTGGTGGTGAAACTGTGAAATTGATTGAGATGGTGCACTTTTGTAAAATAGAATAATTGAGGGTGTGAAGAGTTATTAGTGAAACCTAAATCATACTTAACCCTAATCCCATTTCACTAATCATTTTCACAAAAACCAAAGCACGTACATTCACTTTCTCTAGCAATCATCATCACCATCATCATTGGCACAAGATAATCATCACTCTTGATTCCTCTTTCTCTAGAATCAACACAAGGTAATTGTTTATTGATCATTGTAATATTTGTAAACCCTAATTGATTGTTTGATTGTATCCATCCTTGATTCTTGTGATTCTTGTAAACCCTAGTTTTCTCATGATAGTTCTGTAATTGTTGATTCATTCTGATGATTGTGAAATGATGTTGTATATTGTGTAATTGTTGCCTGATGTTAAGATACAAGAACTGTAGAATTGTGATTGACAATTGGGTTTCAATGATCGCAGTGTATGAAATTAGGGTTTTAAGCGTAAAAACGTAACTGTTGTTTATGTGAACTATGTTTTGCTTGACGATTGATTGTACATGATGTCTGAGCTTTATGATAATCTATGATCCGACGTTTATAATAAACCAAAGGTCCGAACTTTGAAGGATTGGTGAATGGTCCGAAGTTTTTAGGGTAGCATCATAATCTGACTTTTATTGGCATTCATAGGTCCGACCTTTAAACAAAAGCAAGAGTCTGAGTTTTAGAGGAGGGCATGATGTCCGAGTTTAAGTATTATTGTTGGTCCGATCTTTTATGTTGTGTATAAGGGTCCGAATTTCATTCATTCTAAGTGATGTCCGACCTTCCAACAAAGGAGGTGGTCCGAGTTTTGGCTGGGACATCCTATCCGAGTTTTTGTAATGGTGCAAGGGTCCGAGTTCTTCACTTGTATTGTTGTCTGAGTTTGTGTGATGATAAAGAGTCCGACTTTTATTGATTCAAGAAGGTCCGAGCTCTTAAGGTGTGAGTGGTCCGAGTATTAAAGGACAAGGGTTGTCCTAGTTTGTGAAGGGAGCTCCCTTGTCCGACCTTGTGACCCTCCTCATGTTCTTGTCCGAGTTCCTTAGCCCCAAAAACTCTTACCTTGTCCGAGTTTTAACCCTCACTTCCTCTTGTCCGACTTTTTGAACAGGGAAGCCCCCCCCCCCAACTCCTTGTCCGAGTTTTAAATACTTGGGTGATGTGATCTAGTTACGGCCATCTATGTGTTAAATGTTACGTGCTATATGATGCTTGGGTGGGGACATGCGGATGAATAGTATTGAGGAATGCCACACTTACCACATAATATTATGATGAATAATACTGTAAGGGTGTATAATGAATTATTACAATGTGATATAACTTCCATGTAACTCAAGTGTTTAGTGCCTGTAATGGTTTCGATGTATGCTATGGTTAAGTGTGTTACATGATCAACTATTACTTGTCGCATGATATTATGTGGGTATATCGCATGAAAGCAACTTGTGATGAAATACGTGGTTAAATGTGAATACTGAACAGTTTGGTATACGTGCGTATAGGCTTTGACTGAATTGTTTGTGCACCAATAGCTAAGCATCCCGAGCAAACCAAGGTGAGTTCACACCCTTACTAAGGCATGGGATTCCCGGGGCTTGGGAATGGGTTTTAAAGGAATAAGGTTGAATAGATTCGTACTGACACTATTACTAGACTACCATACCATCGTCCTCGGTTGTGCAGGACACATACGTGCAATCTACGTACACATATACTTACTACTATCCTCGGTTGTGAAGGATACTTATACATACTACTATCCTCGGTTGTGAAGGATACATATACATACTACTATCCTCGGTTGTGAAGGATACTTATACATACTACTATCCTCGGTTGTGAAGGATACTTATACATACTACTATCCTTGGTTGTGAAGGATACTTATACATATTACTATCCTCGGTTGTGAAGGATACGTATACTTAATTACTATCCTCGGATGTGAAGGATACTCACGTAAGACCTACGTGAACTTATACTTACTACTGTTCTTGGATTGTGAAGAACACATATGGTTACGAATAGTCTAGTGGATATACAACATGGGAAGCCCCCACCAATAGAACGTACTATCGGCCCAGTAGAGCCACATGTTACAAACGAACTTACTATTACGCATTTACTTTCTGTGAACTCGCTCAACTAGTTGTTGATCCTCTGTTACATGCCTTGCAGGTCGTTAGACACATGGAGCTTGCACAGGGAGGAGTTGGTCGTTGTGGGCTTGGATCGTGATTATCTTGTTAAACACTTATGATACTTGATACTTTATTGCGATGGGTTTTATTTATACGCTTCCGCTAAACAATGATAACTTACTTATGTTTTTGGAACACCTTTCATATGGATTGGGTTTGGTTTCATAGCAATTACTTTTACTATATATATTGTTCTATATGATTGGTGGCTTGGTCCTGGTCAGTTACGCTCCCAAGCGGTGATACTCCGCAGGTGGATTTTGGGGGTGTGACAGATTGGTATCAGAGCCATTGGTTATAGAGAACTTGGTTTTAATATGGGAAAACGTTTTATTAAAACCAGACTATAACCAGAACAGTGCTCTCAACGATCCACAACGACGCTTCGCTCCACGTGCAAGACTCAACATCCTAGGTAATAAGGTTTATGTTTATTACCTGCTTGCTAGAACTGCATAGAACTTTGCTCGTAGTATGCTTAGATTACATTGCTCACTATTTGTTATTGCTTGAGAACACCTGTGTGCTTACACTTTTCTGTCATCGCACTACTCGCGAACCATTCATACTTATTTTACCTTTACTGTTCGATCATGTCTGGACGCGTTAGCATGACTCAAGCCCAGTTGACGACTCTCATTAACGAACAAGTTGCTGCGGCGTTTGCAGCCGCACAAGCAGGAGGTATAATCTGCTATTCCAGACCTATCCTAGGATGTTAGATCCAACTCTCGTGACCCAACTCCCGCGCTTAACCTTGACCTATTTTTCTCGCGCAACGGGTCAGAACGCACAGCAACCTGTCTGCACATTCAAGAACTTCATGGACTGTCGTCCAAGCACATTCAGTGGCACAGAAGGAGCAGTGGGACTACTCCATTGGTTTGGGAAGCTCGAGTCAGTATTCGAGATGTGTGAATGCCCTGAGGCTCGCAGGGTCAAGTCCGCCACTGGTACTTTGGAAGAAATCGCGCTAACCTGGTGGAACGCGCAGGTACAGATACTAGGGTTGGTAGCTGCTAACGCCACCCCTGGAACGAATTCAAAGAACGCATTAAAAGGGAATACTGCACGCGTGATGACATCCACAAGTTGGAAGTGGAGCTTTACCATTTGAAAATGACGGGGTCAGGAAATTGATGCTTATACGAAACGGCCGAACGAACTGGCCATCTTGTGTCCAAGCATGGTGGACCCTCCAAGCAAGCGTATCGAATTGTACCTCAAGGGTCTAGCCTCAGAGATTCAGAGCCATGCTACATCGGCTAACCTCGACAATATCCAAGACATTCAGTGTCTTGCTCATCGCCTCACGGATCGGGCGGTGGAACGGAACAGGCTGCCTAGTTGTATCAGCGCTATTACTACCGCTACCACTTCTGCTACTCCCGCTACTCCTAGTGACAACAAGCGGAAATGGGATGGGTATTTCAGCAAGGGTTCCGCTACCGTTCAGTCTCAAGCACAGCAGCAGCGCAAGAATAGTGATCACCAGAGCCCGAGTCAGCCAACTTCTGGTGGTCAGGGGCAGGGTGGATATCGGGGAATCCACCCAATGTGTAACAAATGCAACAGACACCACGGTGGTTAGTGCATCGAGGGACGTTGCCAGAGGTGTCTCAAGATGGGCCATGAAGCTTAGGATTCAGGAGCCCACGGCCTGCAAATTAGAATCGCCAGCAACAACAGCAAGCAGAAATCCTATGCAAAGAAAAGGTCGTTCGCATTTCTCGTTCTGGCCAAGAACCTCTCGATGTCAAGGCGACAAGAGTGGTGTTGTGGTTGGCATCACCTCTTTCTTGAAGGCTTAGAAATGTTTGCGGAAGGGTCACACCGCAATTTTGGCTCTTGTTATTGACGCATAAACGAAAGAAAAGAAGTTGGAAGACCATCCAGTTGTACGCGACTTTCCTCAGGTGTTTTCTGAAGATTTACCTGGTCTACCGCCTCATCGTCAGGTCGAGTTTCACGTCGAGCTAGCTCCAGGAGCAGCACCTATAGCTCGCGCACCGTATCGTTTGGCTCCAACTGAACTGGAAGAACTGCCTAAGCAACTACAAGAGCTCTTGGAAAAGGGCTTTATTCGTCCAAGCTCTTCGCCTTGGGGAGCTCCGGTACTATTTGTGAAAAAGAAGGATGGCACCTTCAGAATGTGCATTGATTATCGCGAACTGAACAAGCTTACAGTGAAGAACCGCTATCCTCTTCCTCGTATTGACAACTTATTCGACCAGTTGCAAGGGTCGAGTTACTATTCCAAGATTGATTTAAGGTCAGGGTATCATCAGCTGAGAGTCCGGGATGAGGACGTCTCCAAGACAGCATTCAGAACTCGCTACGGCCATTACGAGTTCCTAGTCATGCCATTTGGGCTTACGAACGCGCCTGCAGTTTTCATGGATCTTATGAACAGGGTGTGCAAACCCTATCTTGACAAGTTCGTCATTGTCTTCATCGACGACATTCTGATCTACTCCAAGAGTCAGGAGGAACATGAGCAGCACTTACGTCTTATCTTGGAACTTCTTCGAAAGGAGCAATTGTACGCCAAGTTTTCTAAATGTGACTTCTGGCTTCGAGAAGTCCACTTTCTAGGCCATATGGTGAACAGGGATGGGATCCATGTCGGTCCATCCAAGGTAGATTCGATCAGGAACTGGCCTGCACCGCGTACACCAACGGAAATACGCCAATTCTTGGGTTTGGTGTCACACCCCGGCCGCGTATAACATGCAACCGCGGCGGAAACGCCGGGGAGTGTCGTGGACAGAATTAAATTGTTTCATAACCATGGCATACAAGTTGTATTTTATTTATAAACAAAGGTGTTACATTGTCTTGGAAAGAGTGTACGGAAATCAAAACATAATTAAGCTAGTTCAAACTTCATTTTTAGGCTCTAAGGCACAGGTCCGCCCTAGAATCATGACCATCGTCCTATGGAACAGCTCCTGAAAACACATGTGAAAGTAGGTACGTCAGCATAAAAATGCCTGTGAGATACATAGTTTTTGTGAAAATGGGGTTCATGACTTGAGTTTTAAAGAATGTTTAATAACAGTCAGTCATGAACCTTGTTATTTGTTTTGCTTTGTAAATCATTTGAAAAACGATAACATCAAACGATATGTATAGATAAGTGCAAGGTTAAACGAATAACCAAGTAAAATGAGTTGAATAAGATAAGTTGTTTGTGAAAATAATGTCTTGTGAAGAATATGTTACTTATGTAAAGTGTGATGTGTCTAAACTGAAATGACTTAGATAACGCCACGATATGTAATATTATACAAACATTTATATATAGGAAGTACCAGCGGCGTATCCACCATGTTTGTATCATATCACATACGCCACGTTACTTAAATCATTTACCCAAACCAATCCACCATGTAAATTGTTGATGTGTAAACCAAATGTCAAGTGTTATTGTAAATCATGTCAAATGTTTATGTTCAAATGTAAACCACCAAATGTGTATGTCAATGTCGACGTGTTTATGTTCAATGTAAATCATGTATTGTGCATCCCAAAATGTATCATGTATGGTAAGCGAAATGTATCAGCTTAAACCATATGCACAAAACAAGTCGTTGAAGTAAAACGTGGTTTAAATCAACGTTATGTTCTGCGGAAAATGCATGCTCTATTGATATTAACATTTATGCGGTATTGTAAACTATGCATACATCCAAGCCTTGAGACTGCGGCGATAAACCCTTAAACAAATTAATGGTTTATCTAAGTTATGTATATCGAATTCGGTCATTCCTTCCAGTCCTATCAAACCCAGGACTTCAGGAATGGGAGTTGTCAATTCCTATGGTACCACTACCTACTAACGAACGGCGTAGCTAATGTTAATGAATGTATTGTCCCATGTTAAACAAACCAAATGTCATAACAAAATGAAGGCATGTGATGTAAACAATTGTACTAAGTATGCTAAGTAAACATACGAAGCAGAAATGTTCATGTAAATCAATGTGCCCATATGCTGAGTAAACATATGCAGCAGAAAATGTTCATGTAAATCAATGTGCCCATATGCTGAGTAAACATATGCAGCAGAAATGTTCATGTAAATCAATGTGCCCATATGCTGAGTAAACATATGTAGCAGAAATGTTCATGTAAATCAATGTGCCCATATGCTGAGTAAACATATGCAGCAGTAATGTTCATGTAAATCAATGCACTAAGTACGCACACAATGGGCATACATAGCATAAAATGTAATAAAATCGTGTACTATAATGTACTAACAACATAGCAGGCATATGATGTGAAAACATGGAAAACATGAATGTAACAGATAGGCACATGTGTTTCACCCCAAAACAGTTTGGAAAACAGTAAAAGAGGGGTTCAATGTACTCACCTGAGGTTGCTTTGTTGTTCTTGTGAAATAACCAGGTAATGCGAGAGGTCACGGAATATCAACGGCACCTAATAGGTAGCTATGTTAATATACCGGACCAAATCGGAATATCGGATAGTACGCGGGTTCGTAAACCAAACGAGTATGGAGACTCGTGTAATATGGTTCAACAAAGCCTACATACTAAAATGAAACTTAACCTAAGTGCTTACGGTCCATCACGACCCGTTCAGGTAGCTTATGCCACCTTACGCGTCGTTCGCGTAGAACGCGTCTGGAACGCCTAACATCGTGACCACAAGGTATAACCTCGGAAGGTTATAGCTATGGTCACCTAATGTGTTTGGTCAGGTCCTAACGACCGACCAAATGGGTCGGGTTCGAAAGCATAAGCGATGGTTTAGATCGCTTACCTTACGACCCTATATAAGCACAAACTAAAAGTGACGAGCTAAGCATGTTAGAACATGCTTACCTAAGTTTGAAAACAGGTTTGACATCAAAACAAACGGCTTTGATGCTCACGAGTAGTTTGGTTACAAAATATGCAAGAATGCACATTTTGGCCGAAACTATGACTCGTCACTGAGCCTAGATAACGTGGTGATCAGTAGGGATGGTCACTATGGACCATAACCATCGTGATCACGCTCACGTTATGAAGTTCCATGAACTTCGCATCGACCATAGGCTGGTCAATGCAGAAAGTCAACAAAACGTTGACTTTCGGACTCGAAAAGCGAATAAAAGAGCGAAAGAAGACTTACGGAGGGTCCCCGAGTGCTAATCAAGATCCAATAGCTCAGGTATGAAGCAAAAGCATCAACTTAGAGCATTTAGATCTGATTTGTGGGTTTTTACACAAAAAGGGGGGGGGGTATTTATAGGAAAGGTGGAACCGTTAGGATCGTTTTATCGAATAACGTGCTTTGATCTCGTGCGTACACGTGTCCAGGGGTTAGATTCAGTGTATTTGACCCTTGGCCCTTCATTTGGGTGAAAAGGCATCGCCCTTTGATCGAACGAAAGGCCAGATTCTGCATTAAATGCAGAATCTGCTGTCAGACATGTTCACGCGGCCCGCGTGAAAGTGGGTGCAGGTCTTACGCGGGTCGCCTAGCCCCGTCTGATCTGCACCACTTGCAGAATTTACGTATTCAGCCCCTGTTGCGTTTTTAAGCTATTTCCAGCCCCTTTAAGACCTGTAAAGTCACCTTTAAGGCCCAAAAATGATGCCTAAACATTGTGGACATGAAACATGCCCAAAAATATGTCGGATGTCGGTTCGTTTGGCCGTACGATTGCGATGTTCGCTTAATTACGACGGAATGCGCATAAGCGTGAAAGACGATCCAAATGACGCGACGAATGGATTTTTCTCATGCCAACCACTAAGGCATAATATAAGGATGCTTACATAAATTTTTGGATGTTCGGATGTATTTAGAACGTAAGTTATGCGCGAAAGTGAAAACTTGTGCACTTTTTGACACTTTTAGTCCCTGAATGATCCAAAAGTTTGTTTTAGCATACCAAACCCCTCAAAACCTATTTCTAAGCTATGTAAAGGATATTTATGGTATGTTTAACTTATGGACATGTTCCGGAATGTTCGTTACAGTTCAAATTGGCATACTTTCGCAGTTTGTCAAGTTTAGTCCCTGTAAGTGAATTAAGTTGTTTTTGCTATACCAAAGCCTTCAAAACTTATTTCTAAGTTATGTAAAGGTTATTTAAGGTATGTTGAGTATATGTTGATGTTCCGGAGTATTTGTCGCATTAAACTGAGTACGTTTACGCACCAGTTTGCGTATAATGCTCCAGAAAGCGATGTAGAGTTTGAAATTGAACGAAAGTCAAAACACGAAAAATGTAAAACACAATGAAACAACCATTGGGATCAAATAACATTATTTTATTGATAATTGAACTGTTCATGATGATTACAGGCACAAATGTTACAGTCTCCCCTACTTGTGGAAATTTCGTCCCGAAATTTATTTAGAGGAAACTGATTGAAAAAGATGCGGATATTTTGCCTTCATTTGGTCTTCACGTTCCCAAGTAAACTCGGGTCCACGCTTAGATTCCCAACGAACCTTGACCAAAGGAATGCGCTTGCGTTTAAGCCACTTGACTTCACGTTCCATGATTTCTACCGGTTTCTCAACAAACTTCAGTGTTTTATCAACACGAATTTCGTCAAGCGGTATGTGGAGGTTTTCATCAGCTAAACACCTCTTGAGATTGGACACGTGAAAGGTTGGATGAACATTTCCAAGTTCAGGAGGTAACTCAAGTCTGTAGGCTACCTTACCGATTCTTTCGACGATCTTGAATGGTCCAACATATCTAGGTGCAAGTTTTCCTTTCTTTCCAAATCTGATCACACCTTTCCAAGGTGAGACCTTAAGTAATACACGATCACCGACTTGAAAATCCAAGGGTTTGCGTTTTAGGTCCGCGTAACTCTTTTGACGGCTTCTAGCTGTCTGAAGGTTATCACGAACTTTCTTTACCTTTTCTGTTGTCTCTAGAATGAGGGCAGGTCCAGTAAGTTGAGCCTCGCCAATCTCATTCCAGCAGACTGGTGAACGACATTTTCGACCATAGAGAGCCTCGAAAGGAGCCATGTTGATGCTGGAGTGATAACTGATGTTGTAGGAGAATTCAATCAATGGAAGATGTGAATCCCAACTACCACCAAAGTCTATCACACAAGCTCTAAGCATATCCTCCAGTGTCTGGATTGTTCTTTCAGATTGACCATCCGTTTGCGGATGATAAGCTGTGCTCAGATTAAGTTGGGACCCCATAGCAGATTGCATGGTTCTCCAAAAATGAGAAGTGAAACGAGCATCTCTGTCAGAAATGATGCTCAAAGGAACACCATGTCTAGCTACAATTTCATCTACGTAGATTTGAGCAAGTCTGTCAGCTGAATAATCCTCACGGATTGGCAAGAAATGTGCTGACTTGGTAAGACGATCAACGACTACCCAGATGGCATCGTGACCTTTCTTTGTGCGCGGGAGTTTAGTAATGAGATCCATAGTAATGTTTTCCCATTTCCAAACTGGGATCTCCGGTTGTTCTAATAAACCAGAAGGACGCTGATGTTCTGCCTTAACCTTAAGACAAGTAAGGCATTTAGATACGTATAAGGCAATGTCTTTCTTCATACCAGGCCACCAATACTGAATACGAAGATCCTTATACATCTTATCTGAGCCAGGATGAATGGAATAACGAGACTTATGGGCTTCATCCATAAGCAAGGTACGGAGATTATCTTGGCTTGGGACCCACAAACGGTCCATGAAATAGTACGATCCATTGTCTTTCAGTTCAAGAGCAGGTGTTATGTGATAAGGAAATTCCTTATCCATTAAACCTTGTGAAACACAAGCTTGTTGGGCCTGAGAAATACGGGCTTGGATATCGGTTTGAATAACAGATTGGATACGTACACAATGAAGCTTAGTACGTTCCTTGCGACTCAATGCATCTGCTACGACATTCGCCTTACCAGGATGGTAGCGAATCTCGCAGTCGTAGTCGTTTAGAAGTTCAACCCAACGTCGTTGTCTCATGTTGAGCTCTTTTTGATTGAAGATATGTTGAAGACTTTTGTGGTCTGTGAAAACCACACATTTTGTGCCGTACAAATAGTGTCTCCAGATTTTGAGAGCGAAGACAACTGCACCCAACTCAAGATCATGAGTGGTGTAGTTCTTCTCATGTATCTTCAACTGCCTTGATGCGTATGCTATGACTTTGTTTCTTTGCATCAGGACGCAGCCAAGTCCTAATTTAGATGCGTCGCAATAAACGACGAAATCATCGTTGCCCTCAGGCAATGTTAGGACAGGCGCGTCGCAAAGCTTTTGTTTCAAAGTCTGAAACGCTTCCTCTTGTTTGACTCCCCATTCAAATGGCTTGTTCTTCTGGGTTAGAGCAGTTAGAGGAACTGCAATCTTTGAGAAGTTTTCAATGAAGCGGCGGTAATAACCCGCCAGACCAAGAAAAGAACGAACTTCAGTAGGGGTAGTAGGTGTATCCCAATCCTTAATCGCACTGATCTTGGAGGGATCTACATGAATACCTTGTTCGTTGACAATATGTCCTAAGAATTGAACCTCTTTAAGCCAGAATTCACACTTGGAGAATTTGGCGAAAAGTTGTTCTTTCTTTAGGAGTTCCAAAGTAAGACGGAGATGTTGCTCATGATCAGCTCGCGTCTTAGAATATATCAAAATGTCGTCAATGAAAACGATGATGAACTTATCTAAATAAGGCTTGCAGACCCTATTCATTAAGTCCATGAAGACAGCAGGAGCATTAGTCAAACCGAATGGCATGACTGTGAACTCGTAATGTCCATAACGAGTACGGAACGCTGTCTTGGGAATGTCTTCTTCATGTACACGAAGCTGATGATATCCAGATCGTAGATCAATCTTTGAAAAGTAAGATGCGCCTTGTAATTGATCGAAGAGATCATCAATGCGAGGTAGGGGATATCGATTCTTGATGGTAAGCTTGTTAAGCTCACGATAATCGATACACATCCTAAAAGATCCATCCTTCTTCTTTACAAAGAGAACGGGAGCACCCCAGGGTGAAAAGCTAGGACGGATGAAACCTTTGTCGGAGAGCTCCTGAAGCTGCTTAGATAACTCTTGCATCTCAGACGGTGCAAGACGATATGGAGCTCTGGCAATGGGATTTGCACCAGGTACGAGATCAATACGGAACTCGACTTGGCGTGCTGGAGGTAGACCAGGTAAATCTTCAGGGAATACTTCGGAATAATCCCGAACGACAGGAATATCTAAAATAGACTCACCCTTGCCTTTATCTGCTGTAACATGTGCTAAGAAAGCCACATAGCGCTTTCGCAGATACTTCCGTGCTTTAAAACAAGACATGAGTTTGAGACCACCGGCAGGCTTCTCACCATGAACCTGTAGGATCTCACCTGTCGATAGCGATACACGAACAATCTTCTCAGAACAAACTATCTCTGCGCGATGCTTGGATAACCAATCCATTCCCACAATAACGTCGAAGCTTCCAAGTTGCATTGGCGTGAGGTCAATAGGAAAAATATGGTCGTTAAGGTTCAACTGGCAGTTGCGTAGAACAGAATTAAGAACAATGGGTTCACCACTGGCAACCTCTACTGTCAAAGGTTTACCTAGTTTCGTTCTAGACACGCGAAGCATTGTCTCGAAAGACAATGACACGAAACTCTTGTCGGCACCCGAATCAAAAAGAACAGATGCTGGCTGATTATTAATAAAGAACGTACCGTTCACCACTTCGTTGTCTGCTTGTGCTTCTTGTGCATTCATGTTAAAGACTCGACCTCGAGCCTGTGGCTGATTTTGGTTTGCATTCTGGTTCTGGTTGACTAGTCTTGGACACCGATTTCTGTAGTGGGTCAGATCCCCACAATTATAACATGCACCTGGTGGGTAGTTTGGTCGTGCAGCCTGACCCTGTTGTTGAGCAACCTGTTGAGCAGGGTTCTGGACTGCGTGATTCTGAGCAAACCGACAAACATCGGCAAGATGACCCAATTTCCCACAGTTAGTACAGAAACGGCACTGATATTGTGGCTGGTGGTGACTGTTGCATCGATTGCACAAAGGTGCACTTCCTGAATAGGGTTTCTTCGCTGGAGGATGGTTGGGAGCTGCCTGGTTTGCTTGGGCAGTGACTGCAAAATTTTGGGAAGCCTTACGCTTCCTTGAGCCCCTTGAGGAACCAGAGTCCTTTCCTTTCTTGTTTTGACCTTTCTTGCTATCCTCTTGGTCTGCCGACTGCTTCTTGCCCTTGTCACCCTTCCTGTGTAGTTTATTCTTTCGGATCTGCGACTCAGTCAACGTCGCTGATAACTCGATCGCCTGACGAAGTGTGGTAGGGTTGCTACCAGTAAGGATGTCTTGTACTGAGTCAGGTAGGCCGTCGATGTATCTTTCGATGGCCTTATCGAGTGGGGTAACCATATTCGGGCAAAGAAGACTCAGCTCCTCAAACCTATCTGTATAAGCCCTGTGCTCGCCACTATCTTGCTTCAACACATCAAATTCCTTCTCCAATGCTCGTTGTTCATGACGAGGACAAAACTCCCTCATCATAAGAGCTCTCAGTTGAGCCCATGTCTGAGCTAGAGCAACTTCTGCACCTTGATCTCTCATAACCCCATTCCACCATGTTAGAGCCCTCTTCTGAAACACGCTTGAAGAAAACTCGACTTTGCGATTATCCGGACACTGCACATGGCGAAAAGTGTTCTCGATGCTCTCGAACCACTGAAGAAGCCCAGTTGCTCCTTCAGAACCACTAAACTTGAGTGGCTTAGCCTGGTTAAAATCCTTGTATTTGCATGTACCATTGTTGTTGTTGGCCTGGTTCCATTGAGCAAAGAGATTCGGAAATTGAGCAGCCATCTGCTGTGCAATAATCTCCGCCAGCTCGGCAGTAGCTATCTGGTTGTCGCGTCGAGGAGGCATTCTAGAAGAGAAAAACATGAAATGAAACGAGTGAGATGATTGGATGAAGAGAATGAGATGAAGCAAAAGCAATCAAAAGCAAAGATGGCGGTTATGCATCGCAAAGCAATTAAGCGACATGAAATGTCTAGTCAAAGTAAATGGGTCAGGATTAGTGTATCGCGAAGACATGCTCGCCTATAAGTGAACACTCACCCCAAGAGTTCCCAGGTAAGAGTGACTGGTCCGATTATGTGGATTTGTACGAACACTCTAGCCTTAGACAGAAAACTCAGGGTACAGGCATTCACCCTTCCAGTTCGCACGTGTTCACACTATTAACCCAACACTTTGACGGGATTTTTGAAAATCCAAAGGGGTTCAAAACCTTATAATAGAGGGTTCAAAACCTAGTAATCAATCATCCTAGAACAGATGATTAATTTTCAAAGCGGATTCGGAACCGAAGTTCCCGTTGTGGTTATCACCTAAGGATAGGTGATGTGCATGTTTTAAACTCTAAACACAAGATAACTTGTGTTAGGGTCCTAGAAAGTTATAGTCTAGGTCAAAGCATTACTAATAACCTAATTCCCTATAACCAATGGCTCTGATACCAACTCTTCTGTCACACCCCGGCCGCGTATAACATGCAACCGCGGCGGAAACGCCGGGGAGTGTCGTGGACAGAATTAAATTGTTTCATAACCATGGCATACAAGTTGTATTTTATTTATAAACAAAGGTGTTACATTGTCTTGGAAAGAGTGTACGGAAATCAAAACATAATTAAGCTAGTTCAAACTTCATTTTTAGGCTCTAAGGCACAGGTCCGCCCTAGAATCATGACCATCGTCCTATGGAACAGCTCCTGAAAACACATGTGAAAGTAGGTACGTCAGCATAAAAATGCCTGTGAGATACATAGTTTTTGTGAAAATGGGGTTCATGACTTGAGTTTTAAAGAATGTTTAATAACAGTCAGTCATGAACCTTGTTATTTGTTTTGCTTTGTAAATCATTTGAAAAACGATAACATCAAACGATATGTATAGATAAGTGCAAGGTTAAACGAATAACCAAGTAAAATGAGTTGAATAAGATAAGTTGTTTGTGAAAATAATGTCTTGTGAAGAATATGTTACTTATGTAAAGTGTGATGTGTCTAAACTGAAATGACTTAGATAACGCCACGATATGTAATATTATACAAACATTTATATATAGGAAGTACCAGCGGCGTATCCACCATGTTTGTATCATATCACATACGCCACGTTACTTAAATCATTTACCCAAACCAATCCACCATGTAAATTGTTGATGTGTAAACCAAATGTCAAGTGTTATTGTAAATCATGTCAAATGTTTATGTTCAAATGTAAACCACC
This sequence comes from Helianthus annuus, assembly GCF_002127325.2. Taxonomy (NCBI): domain Eukaryota; kingdom Viridiplantae; phylum Streptophyta; class Magnoliopsida; order Asterales; family Asteraceae; genus Helianthus; species Helianthus annuus. The sequence continues at coordinate 25,217,700 of NC_035433.2, forward strand.
AAATGTGTATGTCAATGTCGACGTGTTTATGTTCAATGTAAATCATGTATTGTGCATCCCAAAATGTATCATGTATGGTAAGCGAAATGTATCAGCTTAAACCATATGCACAAAACAAGTCGTTGAAGTAAAACGTGGTTTAAATCAACGTTATGTTCTGCGGAAAATGCATGCTCTATTGATATTAACATTTATGCGGTATTGTAAACTATGCATACATCCAAGCCTTGAGACTGCGGCGATAAACCCTTAAACAAATTAATGGTTTATCTAAGTTATGTATATCGAATTCGGTCATTCCTTCCAGTCCTATCAAACCCAGGACTTCAGGAATGGGAGTTTGTCAATTCCTATGGTACCACTACCTACTAACGAACGGCGTAGCTAATGTTAATGAATGTATTGTCCCATGTTAAACAAACCAAATGTCATAACAAAATGAAGGCATGTGATGTAAACAATTGTACTAAGTATGCTAAGTAAACATACGAAGCAGAAATGTTCATGTAAATCAATGTGCCCATATGCTGAGTAAACATATGCAGCATGAAAATGTTCATGTAAATCAATGTGCCCATATGCTGAGTAAACATATGCAGCAGAAATGTTCATGTAAATCAATGTGCCCCATATGCTGAGTAAACATATGTAGCAGAAATGTTCATGTAAATCAATGTGCCCATATGCTGAGTAAACATATGCAGCAGTAATGTTCATGTAAATCAATGCACTAAGTATGCACACAATGGGCATACATAGCATAAAATGTAATAAAATCGTGTACTATAATGTACTAACAACATAGCAGGCATATGATGTGAAAACATGGAAAGCATGAATGTAACAGATATGCACATGTGTTTCACCCCAAAACAGTTTGGAAAACAGTAAAAGAGGGGTTCAATGTACTCACCTGAGGTTGCTTTGTTGTTCTTGTGAAATAACCAGGTAATGCGAGAGGTCACGGAATATCAACGGCACCTAATAGGTAGCTATGTTAATATACCGGACCAAATCGGAATATCGGATAGTACGCGGGTTCGTAAACCAAACGAGTATGGAGACTCGTGTAATATGGTTCAACAAAGCCTACATACTAAAATGAAACTTAACCTAAGTGCTTACGGTCCATCACGACCCGTTCAGGTAGCTTATGCCACCTTACGCGTCGTTCGCAGTAGAACGCGTCTGGAACGCCTAACATCGTGACCACAAGGTATAACCTCGGAAGGTTATAGCTATGGTCACCTAATGTGTTTGGTCAGGTCCTAACGACCGACCAAATGGGTCGGGTTCGAAAGCATAAGCGATGGTTTAGATCGCTTACCTTACGACCCTATATAAGCACTAAACTAAAAGTGACGAGCTAAGCATGTTAGAACATGCTTAACTAAGTTGAAAACAGGTTTGACATCAAAACAAACGGCTTTGATGCCACGAGTAGTTTGGTTACAAAATATGCAAGAATGCACATTTTGGCCGAAACTATGACTCGTCACTGAGCCTAGATAACGTGGTGATCAGTAGGGATGGTCACTATGGACCATAACCATCGTGATCACGCTCACGTTATGAAGTTCCATGAACTTCGCAATCGACCATAGGCTGGTCAATGCAGAAAAGTCAACAAAACGTTGACTTTCGGACTCGAAAAGCGAATAAAAGAGCGAAAGAAGACTTACGGAGGGTCCCCGAGTGCTAATCAAGATCCAATAGCTCAGGTATGAAGCAAAAGCATCAAACTTAGAGCATTTAGATCTGATTTGTGGGTTTTTTACACAAAAAGGGGGGGGGGTATTTATAGGAAAGGTGGAACCGTTAGGATCGTTTTATCGAATAACGTGCTTTGATCTCGTGCGTACACGTGTCCAGGGGTTAGATTCAGTGTATTTGACCCTTGGCCCTTCATTTGGGTGAAAAGGCATCGCCCCTTTGATCGAACGAAAGGCCAGATTCTGCATTAAATGCAGAATCTGCGTCAGACATGTTCACGCGGCCCGCGTGAAAGTGGGTGCAGGTCTTACGCGGGTCGCCTAGCCCGTCTGATCTGCAGCACTTGCAGAATTTACGTATTCAGCCCCTGTTGCGTTTTTAAGCTATTTCCAGCCCCTTTAAGACCATGTAAAGTCACCTTTAAGGCCCAAAAATGATGCCTGAACATTGTGGACATGAAAATGCCCAAAAAATATGTCGGATGTCGGTTCGTTTGGCCGTACGATCGCGATGTTCGCCTTAATTACGAACGGAATGCGCATAAGCGTGAAAGACGATCCAAATGACGCGACGAATGGATTTTTCTCATGCCAAACACTAAGGCATAATATAAGGATGCTTACATAAATTTTTGGATGTCCGGATGTATTCAGAACGTAAGTTATGCGCGAAAGTGCAAACTTGTGCACTTTTTGACACTTTTAGTCCCTGAATGATCCAAAAGTTTGTTTTAGCATACCAAACCCCTCA